>NC_031990.1:6418917-6466206 GCF_001879085.1 Nicotiana attenuata
GTTCAGCGAGAGTTGGGTACTCAGGTGCAGTTGAGCACAGCTTTTCACCCTCAGACGGACGGGCAGTCCGAGCGCACCATTCAGATATTGAAGGATATGTTACGCGCCTGCGTTATTGATTTTGGAGAGTCATGGGATCGGTTTCTACCGCTTGCAGAGTTTGCCTACAACAATAGCTATCAGTCCAGCATTCAGATGGCACCGTGTGAGGCCTTGTATGGGAGACAGTGTAGATCTCCAGTTGGCTGGTTTGAGCCCGGGGAGGCTAGATTGTTGGGGACAGATTTGGTTCAGGAGGCATTGGAGAAGGTGAAGGTGATTCAGGAGAGACTCCGTACAACGCAGTCGAGGTAGAAGAGTTATGCGGACAGGAAGGTCAGAGATGTATCCTATATGATTGGTGAGAAGGTCTTGCTGAAGGTTTCACCCACAAAGGGTGTTATGAGATTCGGAAAGAAAGGGAAGCTGAGTCCGCGATTCATTGGGCCTTTTGAGGTACATAGGAGGATTGGGGAGGTGGCTTATGAGCTTGCCTTGCCACCTAGCTTGTCGGGCGTGCATCCAGTTTTTCATGTTTCTATGCTGCGAAAGTACATTGGGGACCCGTCCCATGTTCTAGATTTCAGCACAGTTCAGCTGGAGGGTGACTTGACTTATGATGTAGAGCCAGCAGCCATTTTGGATCGTCAGGTTCGAAAGTTGAGGTCAAAGGATGTTGCTTCGGTGAAAGTGCAGTGGAGAGGTCGGCCCGTGGAAGAGGCTACCTGGGAGACCGAGCGGGAGATGCGGAGCAGATACCCTCACCTATTTAAGGCTTCAGGTATGTTTCTTGACTCGCTCGAGGACGAGCGTTTGTTTAAGTTGGGGAGGATGTGATGACCCAACCCGTCGTCACGTGAGTTACCGCCCTGTTTGCCCCATTTTCTATTTCTGTATGCTTCATTATCAGTGTTGGGTATGAACGAGTTGATTTGGATTGGTTCTAGAAGGAAATGAGACACTTAGTCTCTTTAAGGAAGGTTTGTTTTGGAAAAGTCAACCGGACATTGACTTCTGTGTTAGAGGGCTCAGATATGAATTCCCATGATTTGGTTAGCTTCGGGGGATGATTTGTGACTTAGGAGTGTGATCGGAAGTAATTTTGGAGGTTCGTGTAGAATTAGGCTTGAATTGGCGAAGTTAGTATTTTGGCGAATTCCGGTTGATAGGTGAGATTTTGAGGGTCGGAATGGAATCCCTAGTGTTGCAGTAGCTTCATTAGGTGATTTGGGATGTGTGTGCAAAATTTCAGGCCATTCAGAGGTGTTTTGGTTGGGTTTTTGATCGAATGCGTGTTTCGGAAGTTTTAGAAGAACTTAGGCTTGAATCCGATGTAATTTGATGGTTTTGGTGTTGTTTGAGGTGTTTTGACGATTGGAGCAAGTTTGAATGATGTTTTAGGATACATTGCTGCTTTTGGTTGAGGTCCCGGGGGCCTCGGGGTGATTTCGGATGGCTAACGGGAGGTTTGAACTTGGAAAAATGTTGCAAAAATTCTGCAGTCAGTGCAGCAGGTTATTGGCCTTCGCGAACGCGTGTGGGCCATCGCGTTCGCGTAGAAGGAATTTGAGGGCCAGGACTTTTGACCTTCGCGTTCGCATTGGAGGACTCGCGATCGCGAAGGGTTAGGTGATCAAGCTTCGCGTTCGCGGGAGAAGGTCCGCATTCGCATAAAGGAAATGGGTCCCAGGGCAGTTGCCCTTCGCGTTTGCGTAGGCTATTTTTGGTCAGAAGCAATTTTGTTCATCGCGAATGCGAGTGGACCCTCGCGTTCGCATAGATTTAAATGTCAGCTGACAGAAGGGTTTTATTAAATATTTCATCCGCGAACCAAGTCTTATTTCCACCATTTTCGAGCAACCTTGAGAGATTTCGGACGAGAATTGAAGAGGATTTCGACGGGGATTGATTGGAGGTAAGTCCTATGAACTAAAAACACGTTTTTATTGTGAATTTAGACTGAAAAACCAAGGAAATAAGGAGTTAGAATGGAGGTTAGAGCTTGAAACTTAAGAGTTAAAATGGGGATTTGAGGGTTCATTTGGACTCTGATTTTTGTAATCTTTACATGTATAGACTCGCGGTGAGATAAGGAATCCGTTGATGTTAAATTTTCTTATTTTAGGAAGTGGACCCAGGGCTCGGGTTTTGCTAATTTCGAGATTTCAGCTATTTTTCGATTGTTTTCGCTTGGGTATTGTTCCATTGGCATATTGCGACATATTCATTGTGGTTTTGATCAGATTCGGCGCACGAGGAGATCGATTCGAGAGGCAAGGGCATAGCGAACTAGGATTTTGGCCGGCTTAAGGTGAGTAATAGATGTAAATGCTGTTCTGAGGGTTTGAAACCCCGTGTTTGCACATCGTAGTGCTATATTGAGGTGACTTGCACGCCGGGTAGCGAGCGTAGGGTAGAGCACCATTGGGGATTGTGACTTGGTCCGTCCCGGTAGATGAACATACTGCATATTATTTTAATTGAACTGCTTGCTATATTTGGGCTTCGTGCCAATCGATTAAATCCTTCAGGGATTGTTATTACTGGTTTCTTACCATTTCTACATATCATTGAACTCATCCTAGAATTTAATACTGTTTTGCAAAATCAGCCACTTTTCTCAAACTAGAAAATTAATTAATATTTTTAAATGATGTTTGGGCTAAATATTTCTATATTAATGTGCCCGAGAGGCTTATGTGATTTTGGACTGAGTATGGGATCGGGCTGCGCGCCGCAGCGGTATGATATTGATATTGATATGAGGCTGAGGGCCTAGTTGATGCCACGATATGGCTTATTATTGCGCTTGGGCCGTAAGGGGCCCCTCCCGGAGTCTGCACACCCCCAGTGAGCGCCGTCGACGATAAATAAATGGAGCGGGCTGCACGCTGCAACGGGTACTGGAGAGGTCCGGTCTATGTGTTGCATTGCATATTTTGATTGTCATTTACTTATTTATCTGTTGTGATATTTCAATAATTATTTTCACTGATTTACTGTTTATGCTACTGGGTTCAGGTTGCTGTATTTATAGAATTACTTTGTGCCTATTCAGGATTTCTTATTCTCAGTCTTTATTTATGTTTATTACTCACTGGGGCGGAGTACTCACATTACTCCCTGCACCTTGCGTGCAGATCCAGGTACTACTGAGGCTGAGTGAGGACTTCTCTGCCTAGAATCATATATGGGACTTTCAAGGTAGCTGCATTTGACGTTTGCAGTCCTGATCTTCCTTCTATCTTATTTATTTTATTTCCGCATTTCTAGAGAACGATATGTAGTAGGTTGATACTCATGTATTAGAGACTCAGACTTGTGACACCGGATTCTTCGGGGTGTGTAGTTATTTTATATTTTGGGATTTCTGCATGTTTAACTCTATTCCCGGATTTTAGTATTTTGACTTAGTAACTATCTATGTTAATTAATTCATGAACTGGATAAAATGGTTAAGGTTATTTAATTGGTCCGGCTTGCGTAGCAGTGTGTTGGGCGCCATCACGACCGGGGTTGGGGTCGTGACAGGTTCAAGACATATTTTAAATGACGTTGCAAATCTTTCTTTAAAAATAATCAAAAGCGGTTTAGGTTAAAAATTCACCTGGGTTTAAAACTTGTAATAAATCAGATGATTAGGCCAATAATAGCAGTTGACCGACCGTGCTAGAACCATGGAACTCGGGAATGCCTAACAGCTTCTCCCGGGTTAACAGAATTCCTTAACCGGATTTCTGGTTCGCGGACTGTAAAACAGAGTCAATATTTTCCTCGATTCGGGATTTAACCGGTGACTTGGGACACCGTAAATCTCCCAAGTGGCGACTCTGAATCTTTTTAATTAAATAATCCCATTTCGATTGTCACTTCAAGTTAGAAATAACTCCCTTATTTTGCCCTTCCAGGGGTGTAGTGAAAAAGGAGGTGTGACAACTAAGTTAATAAAGTCCGGATGTCTGCACCAAATAGTTTCCAAACGGAAAGGTTTATTAAAATGATTCACATTTTTGGGGGAGAGATTAAGTAACAAGGGTTATGATCGGAATGTGTCTTAGGAAGGTGTATGACTACAACTTTAGGATATAGAGATAACCAATCTTTGTTAACAAAGACTCTATCTAGTCTCTCCATAATTAAACTCTTAGATTTTTTCCTATGATTATACCAAGTATATTTGCATCCTTTATAACCAAGGTCTAGTAAGTAACAATTGTTTTTGCTATTCCAAATAGAGTTGCTACGCCTACGGTTAATGGGGTTACCACCC
Organism: Nicotiana attenuata; assembly: GCF_001879085.1. Lineage (NCBI taxonomy): Eukaryota > Viridiplantae > Streptophyta > Magnoliopsida > Solanales > Solanaceae > Nicotiana > Nicotiana attenuata. The sequence goes on from NC_031990.1 coordinate 6,423,227, forward strand.
AGCTTATCATTTGAACTAAGGATATCGTTAAAGTCCCCCCAAATAACCAAGGACCCTTATAACTAGTATTAATGTTTTCTATATTGTTCCATAACTCACGTCTTTTATCAATCTTTGTGCTAGCATAAATAGAGGAAAAGGGCCAAGAAGTATGAGAGGGGAGTACCTCAATAGTGGCATGAATCTCTTGGTTTCTCCTAACAAAGTTATGAACCTTAACCACACTGGAATCCCAGAGGATCACCATGCCTCCAGATTGACCATCACTTGGAACCTCAATCATTTCAGAGAAGGCAAAATCACTACGTAGGGAGATGTGATTTTCCATTCTTGTTTCCAACAGTGTAACCATGCATGGCCTATGTGTATCTATCATTTCTCTAAAATTAACCCTGAAGTTCTCATTGTTACCTCCACGGATGTTCCATATAATAATGTTAGTAGGCCTAAACATCATTGCATGGTTGTTTGTCGCATCATTTTCCATCTGAGCTTGCATCACTGGGTTCCTCCTTAGTGTAGAGACTAAGATCATTGCATGGTTCCCTACCGTTGGGTCCTGAGGGGGCCTCACATCCATTGAGCACTTGTAAAGTGTTGGAGGGAAACTGAGCACATATCTCTTCTCTAGTAGATCCCTGAAAAGAAACACTTTTACCTCGTTGAGACTTGAAAATTCTAGGACTGGTCCGGACCCCAGTAGGTTTATCTCCTCTTCTTCCTCCATTTGAACATTTTTTGGTTCTGGTGCATTGGGTGGGGGCTGAGCATAAGGAGCTGGATGTTGTACTGGTGGTGGAATAGGTTGTGGCATTTGTGGTGGAACATTTGGTGGGTTTTGTTGTTGAGCTGGATTTGCATAGGGAGGGGTTTGGTTGAGCTTGTGTATTTTTCACTGGAATTGACCAAGGCATGAAGATGGGGTTCATGTTGGTGATTTCCCTCGGGGGAAATAAGGGAAGTTCCACTGGGACATTTTGATTTTGGATGGGATTGAAGTAGGGTGGTAAGCTCCAGTGATTTCTCATGGCTTGAGCTTGACTTAAGTTCATCGATGGAGCAAGAGGGTGAAGGATGTTGTTCATCCACACTTGGTTGAGGTAATTGTTCATTGCCATGTGCATTCCCTCTGATACTAACTGGGCTAGGAAGTGAGAGTTCTGAAGGACAATGATTGTCTCTTGACCATCCAACACCATATTGAATGTTATTGCATGCCCCATTAGTTTTTGTTCCACCCATGAGAGGGGTTGATGATCTTGGGGTAGTGGGGGTTGAATGAAGAAAATTTTGTTGCTCGATGGAGTATTTGGAGGAAGAGGAGGATTTTCCATGTTTAGAGCAGCTTGGTGTCTCAATATTTGTACTAGGCGATACCTCCTTCTCTGAGAGATTGGGATCCTTGGCATTTTTAAAGGATTGTCGGTGGTTTGTATTTAGGCAGTGTATTGAGTTCTTTAGGGCTGGTATTGAGTTCACCGAAGGAGTAGGGTAGCTAACTATTATAGTATCTACTTGCATATCTTTGTAGTTACCTGGAGGAGTGGAATTTAAAAGATATTGGTTAGATTTTGTAGTTGAAACGTGGTTGGCTGCATTGGCCATTTGTGAGTTTTTTAAGAGTTTCTTGGACACGTGTAGGTCTCTTAGAAGAGGAGGGTTATCACCCATGCAAGAGGGATTTTTATCAGTAGGGGTGATTAGGGGGTCATTTGGAAGATGGCGTGTCTTGGAGAGATTATTCTGCTTGTTGATAGGGTCGCTTAGGGTTTCATTACCCTTAGATAAAGAATTATTAGCCTGCATGTCATTTAATTGGCTATCTTTTTTATTAGCCATTTGGACATCCATAGGTTGGTTAGGTGCCACATCATTAGCAATGCAGTTTAACTCGTTATTATCTAGATTTGTTTTATCCAAATTATCTAGCTTTGGCGGAGGAACCAATGTATCAAACTTATTTCCAGTAGTAATGTACATCCTAGCTAACTGAGTTTTTCTAAGGACTTTAGAAGATGCAGCAGTAGTGGTATTACTATTGACGAGAGATCTTCCTATTGAATTCTCATTTAATGAAAGAGATGGAGTGTTACCTGGAGAGAGTGTGATTGGGTCATGACACTTACCAGATGTGGAGTGTATCACCTTTGTATTATGATTGGTTTTTTTCTTATTGGGGAACACTACCGTTTGCTAGTTGCTTTCCTTGGGTAGGAGAGAGACATCTTGCCTTTTGTCTTGAGATTCCTCAGAGTCTTTGGATTGGTTGCTGGCGTGAACTTCCTGTGAACTGGCAGGGGTGGTCCTTGGTATTGTATATTGGCAATTGGCCATTGAATGCCCTAGTCTGCAACACTTTTTACATAAAAAATTTACTCCCTCATAGTAGATTTCTTGCTTGTGTTGGCCAATAAAAACATAGGGAGTTACTGGCACTTCAAGTGGAATTTCAATGCAAAGCCTAGCATATCTTCCTCTAAGGGTTCAGGAAGTACATGCATCAATCTTTAATAATCTACCAATTTTGTTTCCAACTTTCTTTAAAATGAGTCCATCATAGAATTCAGTTGGTAATTGTCGTAGTAGAATCCAAATGGCTGTTAGGGATATTTTTGCCTCCGAAGCTATGAAGTTTGGTACCCATTTTTGGACTGAAAGAAAATGACCAAAATAAATCAAGGACCATTATGAAGTGCTTTAAGCATGCTATCCTCATTATTAAACTTTGTAATGTAGTAGTCCAACCTTGGATCAATCAGAGGGAAATTTTCTTTAATTTTCCACAAATCTTGAATTTTCCTTTTAAGTATATGCTATTGGATTCTTCTCCTTGAAGCTTGATTATGGTTGAAAATCTCCATGGATGATATATTCTCCGGAGGTCCTCTGGAGATAATTGAACCTTTTGTTTTTGTTCCTGATCTGAGTGGATGGATTGATCTCCATTTCCTTCATTATGTGATTCAGATTTTTCTTCAAGATTAGAATCAATAATCATATTGATTTGACCTTCATGCATTCCATCTATTAATTTTTGTTTAAAACTTGAGATAGATGGGGCAGACACCATGGTGGATTGTGTTGAATCAATATCCAGTGGTTTTGGAGGGATTAGATGAGAGGAGTTTGGAAGTTGCATAGTTATAAATTCAGAATTTGTTTAAGGATTAGTAGGGATTAGTATTTTCTTTAGTGAGGAGGGAGAGTTTCTCTCTAGGATTTTCTTTAGTGAGATGGGAGAGTTTCATCCTAACTACCTCTTCATACTTGCAAAGAGATAAAATGATTGGAAATTTCTTTGATGAGGCAAAAAGACTGGAACTTTAGATAATACTTAACTATAAGAAGCTAAAAAAGAGGTGATCTTAAAAAAGGACAGAGGAGGGGTAACTGAACTGACCTTGTTAGTAAGGTCAGTCCTGTGCATAGCGTTGATTCGGAGACACTCAATATCAGGTCTTTGACCATATTTCCTCTGAATTCTTGAAGAGAGATGTCAATTTCTGAATTGGGTATTGCAAAGCCATGGTCTTTAAGCATTTTAAGCATAGTTCTATGTGCAAGGAAGTACCTATGACTCTCTACAGTACCATCATCTACAAAGGTGGTTAAACATGCAGCAAGATTTTTACCATCAACTTCCATTGCTAACCCATTAAGATCCACTTGAGTTGATGTAACAACCTGACCAGTCGTTTTGAGCTTTAGCATTCTATTCAGTGGTTCGAGGTCTTGAGTGGCTTCATATTGTATATTATGACTTGCATGTGTGGCTGGTTTCGATTTTCGAGAGTTCCAGGATTGATTTGGAATAATGTTTTCCATTTTAGAAGCTTAAGTTGGAAATGTTGACCGATGTTTGACTTTTGTGAAAAAGACCCCGGAACGGTATTTTGATGGCTTCGATAAGTTCGTATAGTGATTTTGGACTTGGGCTTATGCCTGAAATTGAATTCGGAGGCCCCTAGGTTGATTTGGCTTGTTTTGCCTAAAGTTGGCAATTTGAAGGTTTAGAACTCATTAGGATTGACTATGGTTTGACTTTATGGCTATCAAGTTCGAATTTTAGTTTTGGGACATGGAATAAGTCCGTTTTGTTATTTGGAACTTGTCTGCAAAGTTTGGCGTCATTCCAAGTTGATTTGATAGGAATCAGACGCGTGGTTGTGTTTTTAGAAATTCTTGAGTTTCAATGTAAATTTCATGCATTTTGATATCCGATTCGTGGTTTCAATTGTTAATTTGTTGTTTTGAGCGCGTGAGCGTTAAGACTTGTGTGGGTTTTTGGTATGGAGCCCAAAGGCTCGGGTGAGTTTCAGATGCGTTTCAGAGTGTTTGAAAGAGTTTCAGTTCTGCTGATTTTTGCACAAGTGCTTCAGGTCTCGCATTTGTGAGACAGGGTTCGCATTTGCGATCCTCACAATTGTGAGGATGAGATCGCATTTGCGAGGTTGGCAAGGGGACTGCATGATTCGCTTTTGCGAACTTTTAATCGCATTTGCGATGGTGCTCTGGGCTGGGGAGTTCCGCATTTGCGATCATGAGGTCGCTTTTGCGAAATGTTCATTGTTCGCATTTGCGAATATAGACATTAGGAGGACTGTGATGGATGTCTCTTTTACGATTATTCTTTACATTTGCGGGGTTCATTGTTCGCATTTGCGAACATAGACATTAGGAGGACTGTGATGGATGTCGCTTTTGCGATTATTCTTCACATTTGCGGGGTTCGCATTTGCGATACCTGCACCTAAACATAAGGGCTGGAAGACGAGATTTTAGTCTCATTTTCATATTTTAGAACGCTAGACTCGGTAGGAGGCAATTTGGAGAGGGGATTTTTATCTACAATCACTGGGTAAGCGATATTGATCTATTTTCAATTATATTACATGATTATACATGTCACAACCCAGAATTTCCAACATCAGGACCGTGATGACGCCTAACATTTCACTTGCCAGGCAAGCCAACGTAAGATTAGTTTAAGCCATTTTTAAACAAATCAAATTTAACTGATGTTAATTACTGAAATAAACTGAGATAAAACTAAAATAAAGTGCGGAAAGCCGTAACAACTGAAATATTTAAATACAACCCCGAATCTGGTATCACAAGTGCATGAGCTACTAGAATAATATGGATAAAGGTCTAAATGAAAGTAAAGCTGTCTGAAAGAAAATACACAGCTAAGATAAAGTAGAATGGGACTTCAGGGCTGCGAATGCCGAGCAACTGTACCTCAAGTCTCCGTACCGATAGTCAACCCGAGCAATCTACTGACCGCCGCTGAGACCGACTCCAAAATCTGCACAAGAAGTGCAGAGTGTAGTATGAGTACAACCAACCCCATGTACTCTGTAAGTGCCGAGTCTAACCTCGACGATGTAGTGACGAGGCTAAGGCGGGTCACTTACAATAACCTGTATGCAGTATAAAAATAATGTCAGGAAAGGAACATACGGAAAAATAAGGCAGTTAACTCATGAAAATAACTCAATCCTCGTAATCCATTAAATACAGAAATACCAATCCTCTGAGTCTCGTACTAAAGCAACGAAGTTAACACAATACAACAAGGGATACAAAACACAAAAAACTCTTGCAGCGCGCAACCCGATCACACCGTACAACACAATCCTCCCTTATTCCACCATGTATATATATCATTAATAATAAGTAAATATATGTTGCGGCGTGCAATCTGATCCTACCATATAATTAGATTCAACATCATAATACTCCCTTATTTTACCATATCAATCCACCCTTATTTCACATGTTGCGGCCGCAACCCGATACCACTGTATCAATATAAATTCTCCCATATTTCACCTGTTGCGGCTTGCAACCCGGTCCATAAATAAATCAATGATTGCATTCAATTTAACAACTCGAATCACAAGAATCTCTACGATTAACGATTATGAAAGCTACAAATCAAGAAAGAATCTGGAACCAAATCAAAAAAGGCTACAATTAATACTGAGCAACAAGACAAGTCAAATATATGATAGTTAAAGAGTATAAGCAGCACAACTAAGGCAAGTAGCAATTAATCATGGAACATAGAAGAAATTAATATTTTTTTGCGGGAATAATAAATGACAAGTAGCAAGTTAAGGCATAGGAAGCAATTAAGTCATGTAACAATCAATACATGGAACAATATAATTAATTAAATTCGGGTAGACATGGAAACAAGTAATTGACAGTGTATATACACTCGTCACCTCGCATATACACCGCTACACATGAAATTCACATATCATCTAGCTCAAGGGTTCCCATTCCCTCAAATCAAGGTTAGATCCAACACCTACCTCACTCCGCAATCAACTCAAAATTCAACCACGGCCTTGCCATTAGAACAAGCCTCCAAACCAACCAAATCTAACAAATTATTGATCGAATGATTCAAATAAGCTTTATAAACTATTCACGAATTATAGATGTTCAATTTAGATTATTATTAAAAAAGCCAACAAAAGTCAACCCTGGGCCCGCTTGGTCAAAATTTGAGATTCGGACCAAAACCCGATAATCCATTAACCCTAGAGCCCGGTTATGTAATTTGTTTCAAAGTCCGACCTCAATTCGAGGTCTAAATCCCAAATTTATTAAAATCCCTAATTCCTACCATGAAAATCCTAGATTAAACCCTAAATCCAACACGCGGTAATTGAACGATATTTCTCTCCCTTCTCTCTACTTTCTCTCTCTAGGATTTGCAAGTTTCTTGAGAGCTTGGCAGCTATGGCTGCTGCAAGCTCTCCCCAGCCATTGGCTGTGGGAGAGACCACCCATAGCGACAAAGAACCAGCCCCAAACGTGAATACAAAATAGTCATATACTACCCAGGTACGTATGAAAAAATCTGAAGCAGTGGCGTCCAAGATTGAACTAGTTCCGGTGGTAATTGAACATGGAGAACCAAAGATCGAATTTTCATGGGATGAGGTTAATGAATTCAAAAGAGAATAAGGCTTACATCAAGTAGTAGTCATGAAGTTTTCATACGGAAAACCTGAGTTACAGGAGTTTAGAAAAATATTTTTGTCGCAATTCGATATCGAAGGTTGCTGCAATATTAAATTGCTTGAATTCCGTCACTTGTTGATCAGATTTGATCTGTTCAATGACTATGTTAAGTTTCTATCAAGATCAACTGGATACGTCAAAGCAAAAGGTGAAAAATACTTCTTTAGAACATTCCCATGGACGCTAGGATTCAACCCAAAGGAGGAAACATTGATGGCAGTTGTATGGATCTCGTTCCCAGGTCTGCCGCCAAATTTTTTCGCTAAAATAGCTTTGATGTCAATTGCTTCAGCTGTGGGTAAATCCCTTGCTGTGAATAAGGCAACACAAGAGAGAACTCGACCTAGTGCCACACGAGTTAAGGTCATTCTTGATCTTATGGACAAACATCCAAAAAAAATAAAAATCGTTATGACAGACAGAATTACAGGTAAATCTGTCGTTCATGATCAAGAAGTTGTTTATGACAACCTCCCCAGCTATTGCACGTATTGCAAACATCAAGGGCATGCTGAAAAAGTGTGTCGAGTGATGAAGGAACGAGCAGAAAAGGAGGTTATGGCAGAGGAATTAGAATCTGCTCATAATCTTCCTGTTGTGGAGGAGACAAATCTTGAGAAGTTGCAAGGGGATGCTAGAGATTATTTTAATGCTAAACGAGTAGGCCAAAAGGGCGGAGAACAAATAGCACAGGACACAAGTATCGGGCAGCAGCAAGTAGTGCAGAAGCAACCTAATAGAACTAATATGATGAATGCAGTGCATGATCGTGCAGGGGTTATGCCTACTGTAGATGGTGTGGATACTATTGGTGTAAGGCAGGCTGCTGTTGATCGAGCAAAAAATAGCATGGTACCTGGTGGTCAAAACTTTGTGGGGCAAGATATGAAAGGTGTAGGGGAATTAGGTGCTACAACTGTTATTGGTGCTAAGACAAATGGAAAGGGTACTCCTCCACCTTCTAGAGATGTTCCTGCTAGAATAGCTCTAGCAAGGATTTCTAATATTGTTAATCCAATTGTAGAAGCTTATGACAAACTAGCGAGTGCTGCAAAAATTATGTCATCTGGTGCAGGCTCAAAGAAAAATGATGAGGTGACTGTGCGTTTTAATGAAGGAGTTAGAGTTGGTGTTCAAGAAACAGTGGTTCAGCAACATGAGGGTAATGAGGTACTATATAAGGGAACCTCTACAGGTGCTAAGGAGGCTAAAGTTCCACATAGGGAAGATGAAAGTGAGAAGCGGGCTTTGGATCAACAGGCTAACACTGATATGAATACACAGGCTGGGAAAGGTACATGTGATAGGGCAACTGGAGATCAAAATAATGCAGGGCACAATTCTGACGGAGAAGCTGTGGCCCAGACTTCTGGGAGTAAAAAAGGGGGGCATAAGAGTATAACGATGGAAAATAATGCTGGGAAGTTAAAGAAGGATGATACAGGAGGTGATAGGAGTAAAAATCAAGGGGTTTGGAATGTGGTATCAACTCGAAAATCTCCCACAAACAAGGATGGTTCACAAAAACAGCAGAACCAAAATGCTTGACGAAGTGACACTCATATTGGTGCCAACTCAAATACGTTTGAGGTTCTTGCAACTGCTGGGGATCCAGAAGTTGAGGCAATAGATTAAAACGATCAAGGGATGTCCAAACAAATAGTTGCAGTGCCTAGTGATGAACGAGGAAGGCAAGACATTCCTACTTTACAGTTTTCCAATCCTCATGTGGAACAAATAATTAAAGAGGCCCAGAATGAAATGATGCTGAAATCTACAATGGTTAAACAACCTATAGTTACCCTGAATACCTCTGTTTATGATGTTCCTTCACAGTCAGTCGAGTCTTATAGGGAGTTTGAAGGAGAATCTGGGAAGTTCAGGTTGTCAACGGGGGATAATAATGAGGTTATACAGGCTAATTTGAGGTTAATGGCTATTAAATCCAAATTGTGGCAGGATCAGCGTGAGGAGGATGATGAAGAAGATTGGGGAGATGGTTTTGCTGGGTACTCATCGGAGGAGGCAGGCAAGGAAGAAGATAACTATAGTGCAAGTGAAGAGATTGATGTAGCAGTCTCAAAACCTGATGGAGCAGCAATAACTAAGAGCAAACTGAACATTAATGCCCCAGTTTTTTTGCCCAGAATCCTGTCACCAGGAAGTTCAAAGCAAGTTGCAGCAGTACACACAATACAGGTAGATCCAGTTGCTAATGTTCAAGCAGCAGCAACAATGATACCTGGGCAGCAGCAAACTGTAGCTACCACCTCAGTTCCTGATGCAAAACAGAAACAGCTAAGTCCACTCGATGCAGTTTTTAGTCCTACTGCTGGTGGCACAGCAACAGTATCAAAAAATCCTGGGCAACAGCAAATTGTGACAACCATTCTAGCAATTTCAGTTGAGGAGAGACAGCTTTTGGATGCAATGGTAAGCTTAAATCCTACAAAATCCTTAAATGTTTTTACTGGTAGTACTGGACGTATGAGCAAAAGCAGGAACAAATTACAGATTAAAGAACAACAACAACACAAGGCAATCTTAGTTACTAAACAGGAGGGAAACATTATGGTGACACAAGATGTTGGGCAAGACATGCCGAATCCGGTAATGGTGGGCAGAGATACATATGTAGAGGGTGAGGAAGATGATATTCTAAACCAACGCCGGGCAGAGGCAACAAGGAAGGGTGATTTATCACCAATGCATAGTGGAAAAAATAAAAAGTCTCGCACAAGGGATAAAAGTTGGGATGGTAGGGTGAATGAAGATGCAAACGTAAGGCGACTTCCAATGAGGGTTGCCAAACAAAAACAGGCCACTCAAGCTACATCCACAAAGTCCAATCGTTCAAAAAAAATCATAAATTTGAAGACATCTTGAAAAGGGTTGATGAAGAAGACAAGCATATACAAGTTGAAGACTTCACAAAATTAGAGAAGAGAGGACATCATTGTTACTTCTACATATTTTTATTTTATCATCACATTAGTATAGTTCTATGTAATATCATCACAGAGTATGTTATAAACTCTGTGATGATCATAGAATATTTAGTTTTAGCTAGTTCCTTCTTTTTACATGCTTGCTAGTAGGTGAGGCTTTTTTATTTGCCTCAATAGGATTAGTAAGGTAAGGTTTAGCCTAGTCTGTGTTGCGCTGGTCCTATGCCTTTGGAAAGATATCCAAATGGCCATGAGATTATATGCCCTTGTGATACTTCGCCGACAGCTATACCATGATTCCTCTACATGAGGCTGCCATATGGGCATTGTGAGGCGCAGAGGAGTGATTATATGGCCAAGGCATAGAGGTAACACTACTAGTGCTATTGTCCCCCTTATTTGTACTCGTCCTATGTGGTTCCTTTTCTTTTTTAGTATTAATAAAACTAGCCCTAGTCACCTGCTTAGTGGATTGCTTAAAAAAAAATCCTAGATTAGATGTTGAAAATGAAATGTAATGGGTAACTAGAAAAAAGTAAATTAAAGTCGCTTACCAATGAATTTAGGAAGAAAATCTCTTGGAAAAATCGCCTCTAGGGTGTTTAAGGTTAAGAGTTTGAAAGAAATGAGCTAATTCCCGTTTTCCCCCTCTTTTGTCCAAGCGCAGATGGCGCAATTGCGAGCAATTGCGAATCCCACAAATGCGAGAAATGCTTCGCAAATGTGAAGTAGCCCACATCTCTGCTATTATCGCATTTGCGATGATTTGTTCGCAAATGCGAACTCTAGAGCTTCGCAAATTCGACCATTTGATCGCAATTGCGATCTTTGTTGTCCCATCCCCTCTTCGCAAATGCGAAGAAATTGTTCGCTATTGCGAACCTGACAGAGGCCCCCTGATATTGCAAATGCTAACCAGACCTCGCAATTGCAAGGTCTGAGGCCTGCACCAGAAACAAATTGCATCAGCTATTTTCCTAAGTTTAAAACCACTCCGAAGCTTATCTGAAACTCACCCGAGCCCTCGGGGCTCCAAACTAAATATGCACACAAGTGTATTAAAATCATACCGAATTGCTCGCGCGATCAAAACACCAAAATAACACCTAGAACTATGAATCGAACACTAAAACAAATGAAAATTTCAAAGAAACTTAAGAACTTTTAATTTTCAACCGGACGTCCGAGTCACGTCAAATCAACTCCGTTTTGCACCAAATTTTGCAGACAAGTCATAAATACTGTAATGAACTTATACCAAGTTCCGGAACTAAAATTCGAACTCGGTAGCAACAAAGTCAAACAACAGCCAAACTTGGAATTTTTTAAATCTTTAAACTTCTAATTTTCAAGAAATTAGGATAAATAAAGCCAGGGACTTTCGAATTCGGTTTCGGTCATACGCCCAAGTCCCAAATCACGAAACGGACTCACCGGGACCGTCTAAATACTGATCCGGGTCCATTTGCTGAATATGTTGACCAAAGTCAACTCAAATGAGTTTTAAGGCCCCATTTCACACTTTTATCAATTTTCTAATAAAAACCTTCTGGAAAAAGGATATGGACTGCGCACACAAATCGAGAAAGGCTAAACAAAGCTAATCGAGATTTCGAAACATAGAATTGAGGGTTAAAACTATAAATGACCTATCGAGTCATCACATTCTCCACCTCTAAAACAAACGTTCGTCCTCGAAACGGATATAGAAAAGTACTTGGACTGGTGAAAATGTGTGGATATCTACTCCGCATTTCTGACTCAGACTCCTACGTGGCTGCCTCAATCCGCTGACCTCTCCACTGCACTCGAACCGAAGGATAACTCTTATACCACAACTGCCGGACTTGCCTGGCTAGAATAGCCACCAGCTCCTCCTCATAAGTGAAATCCTTGTCCAATTGGATTGAGCTGAAATCTAACACATGGGACGGATCACCGTGATACTTCCGTAGCATGGACACATGGAACACTGGATGGACTGCTGATAAACTAGGTGGAAATGCGAGCTTGTAGGGCACCTCACCCACTCTCTCAAGAATCTCAAAGGGTCCGATGTACCTAGGGCTCAACTTTCCATTCTTTCGAACCTCATCACACCCTTCATGGGTGAAACCCCAAGCAATACCCTCTCTCTAACCATGAATGCAACATCACGAACTCTACGGTCGGCATAAATCTTCTGCCTAGACTGAGCGGTGCAAAGTTGATCCTGAATAATCTTGACGTTATCCAAGGCATCCTGTACCAAATCTGTACCCAACAACCGAGCCTCCCCCGGCTCGAACCAACCAATTAGCAAACTGTACCACCTCCCATATAATGCCTTATATGGAGATATCTGAATGCTCGACTGGTAGTTGTTGTTGTAGGCGAACTCCGCAAGTGGTAAGAACTTATCCCAAGAACCCCCGAAATCCAAAACACAAGCGCGAAACATATCCTCCAATATCTGAATAGTGCGCTCGGATTGTCCGTCCATCCGGGGATGAAATGCTGTGCTCAACTCAAACTGCATGCCCAACTCACATTATACGACCCTCCAGAAGTGTGAGGTGAACTGCGTACCTCGATCAGGATCGAACTTTCTCTACGTCCGTGGGAGTCCAACAACAAAATCCATAGTGATACGCTCCCACTTCCACTCAGGAATATCTAACCTCTGAAGCAAACCACCAGGCCTCTGATGATTTTACTTTACTTGGTGACAATTTAGACACCGAGCTACATATCAAACTATATCTTTCTTCATCCTCCTCCACCTATAATGCTATCGCAAGTCCTGATACATCTTGGCGGCGCCCAGATGAATAGAATACCGGAAACCGTGGGCCTCCTCAAGGATCAACTCACGAAGCCCATCCACGTTGGGCACACAAATACGACCCTGCATCCTCAAAACCCCATCATCTCCAATAGTAACCTACTTGGCACCACCGTGCCGCACCGTGTCCTTAAGGGCAAGCAAATGGGGATCATCATTCTGACGCTCTATGATGCGCTAATACAAGGAAGACCAAGCGACTATGCAAGCTAAAATACGACTGGGCTCGGAAACATCTAAACTCACGAACTGATTGGCCAAAGCCTGAACATCTGATGCAAGCGGTCTCTCACCAACTGGAATGTACGCAAGGCTGCCCATACTCACTGCCTTTCTACTCAAGGCATCGTCCACTACATTGGCCTTCTTGGGATGACAGAAAATGGTGATATCATAGTCTTTCAACAGCTCCAACCACCTCCTCTGCCTCAAATTGAGATCCTTTTATTTGAACAAATACTGTAGACTCTGATGATCCGTGAATACCTTGCACGACATGCTGTAAAGATAGTGCCCCCAAATCTTCAGCGCATGAACAATGACTGCAAACTCTAAGTCATGAACAGGGTAATTCTTCTCATGAACCTTCAACTGCCGCGATGCATATGCAATCACCCTTCCATCATGCATTAATATTGTACCGAGCCTAATACACCGTATAAGATCATGAACCGATGGGCAATACCAACACTAGCGCCGTAGTCAAAGCAATATTGAGCTTCTGAAAGCTCAACTCACACTCATCCGACGTTCTGAATGGGGCACCCTTCTGGGTCAATCTGGTCAATGGGGCAGCTATAGATGAAAACCCCTCCAAGAACTGGTGATAATAAGCCGCCAAACCTAGGAAACTCCGGATCTCTGTAGCTGAAGTAGGTCTAGGCCAAGCATGAACTGCCTCAATCTTCTTAGGATCCACCTTTATGCCCTCTACCGATACGACGTGCCCCAAAAAGGCGACTGAGTCTAACCAAAACTCACACTTTGAAAACTTGGCATATAACTGACTACGCCTCAAAGTTTGAAGTACAACCCGAAGATGCTGCTCGTGCTCATCTCGACTGCGGGAGTAGATCAAGATATCATCAATAAATACAATCACAAAGGAATCCAAATAGGGCTTGAACACCCAGTTCGTCAAATCCATAAATGCTGCTAGGGCATTTGTTTACCCAAATTACATCACTAGAAACTCATAATGCCCATACCGAGTCCGAAAAGCCATCTTAGGGACATCGGATGCCCTAATCTTCAACATATAGTAGCCAGGCCTCAAATCAATCTTCAAAAACACGTTGGCACCCTGAAACTGATCAAATAAGTCATCAATCCTCGACAACAAATACTTGTTCTTGATAGTGACCTTGTTCAACTGCCGATAATCTATACACATACTCATCGATCCATCTTTTTTCTTCACGAACAACACAGGCGCACCTCATGGCGAGACACTAGGCCTGATGATGCCCTTATCAAGCAAATCTTGTAATTGTTCCTTCAATTCCTTCAACTCCGGCGTTGCCATATAGTATGGTGGAATAGAAATGGGCTGAATGCCCGGAGCCAAATCAATAAAGAAGCCAATATCTCTATCGGGTGACATCCCCGGCAGATCTGTAGGAAACACCTCTGCAAACATGCTAACAACTGGGATTAAATGGAAGGAACCTCTGCGCTAGAATTACGAATATAAGCCAAATAAGCTAGAAACCCCTTCTCAACCATACGTCGAGCCTTCACGTAGGAAATAACCCGGCTCGTAGAATAGCAAGGATTCCCCCTCCACTCTAATTGAGGCAACCCCGACATGGGTAAGGTCCTTGTCTTGGCGCGACAGTCCAATATAGCATGATAAGGTGACGGCCAATCCATACCCAAGGTAACATCAAAATCTACCATATCAAGTAGTAGAAGATCTACACTAGTCTCAAGACTCCCAATAGTAACCATACACGAGCGATAGACACGATATAGAACAATAGAATCTCCCACAGGCATGGACACATACACATGAGCACTCAAAGAATCACGAGGCACAGCCAGATATGAAGCGAAATAGGATGACACGTAGGAGTACGTAGAGCCTGGATCCAATAGAACTGAAGCATCTCTATGGCAAACTGGAACAATACCTGTGATAACGACGACAGATGACTCGGCCTTAGGCCTAGCTGGGAAAGCATAAAATCGGGGCTGAGACCCACCACTCTGAACCATGTCTCTGGGACGGCCTATAGCTGGCTGGCCTCCACCTCTAACGGACTGACCTCCACCTCTAACGGTCTGACCTCCACCTCTAGCTGCCCGACCCCTACCACTAGCTGGTTGAGTGGGCGGTGGAGCAACCGGTGCTGTAACCATGGGACGAGAACTCTGCTGTGGCATGCTGCCCAATAATCTCGGACAGGACCCCCTGATGTGCCCAATACCACCACACTCAAAACACACATCCTGCTGCTGTGTCTGATTAAGCTGAAGCTGACTCGAACGAGCCGAATAACCACGGTGATAGCTCTGAATCGGAGGTGCACTGATAGGAGGTGATGGTGCACCGTCGGCTAGCTGTCTAGAATGAGGCACATAATGACCACGGCTCCATAAAGCACTGTGAGATGCCTGAAGCATTGAATGAAATGGCCTGGGAGAATGGCCTCTACCAAAAGTACCTCTGCATCTAGATGAGGCACCACTTAACTACCAGAATGACGAGGCCTCTTATTTAACACCAACCCTATCTCCTGAGCACGAACCAACTCAATTCGTCTAGAAATATCTACAGCCATCTGGAAGGAAATATCACTCCTTGTCTCCTTGGCCATCTGAAGCCTGATAGTGTGAGTGAGTCCATCAATAAATCTCCTCACTCTCTCCCTCTCAGTAGGAAGCAATATAGTGGCATGGCGAGCTAGATCCACAAAATGAGTCTCGTACTGGGTAGCAGTCATACTACCCTGCCGAAGAAGCTCAAACTGCTTGCGGTACTCCTCTCTCAGAGTGATAGGGATGAACTTTGCAAGAAATATCCATGAGATTTGATCCCAAGTAAGTGCAGGCGAACTAGCTAGTCTAGTCAACATATAATCTCTCCACCATCTCCTGGCCGAACCAGTCATCTAAAATGCTGCAAAATCAACCCCATTGGTCTCAGTTATGCCCATGTTGCGCAACACCTTGTGGAAACGATCAAAAACATCCTGTGGGTCCTCAAAAGATGCACCACTAAAATGAACAGGAAAGATCTTAATAAACTTATCCAACCTCAACATAGCCTGAGAAGATAAAGCTGGCCTATCACCGGCCTGTGTCGCAACAACCGGCTGAACTACCCCCACTGGCGAGGCTGCTAGAGTCTGATACTGGGGAGCCACTTGCTCCGGGGTGTGAGTAGCGGGTGTATGTGCTTATCCCCCAGCCTGAGAGACTATTGGTTCTACCGGGAAAGTGTCAGTCTGGGGCACACTCTCCATAAGGCCCACCAAATGGACTAGAGTGCTCTGAAGCACTGGAGTGGCTATGAACCCCTCCGGGACCTGAGCTGGTCCAACGAGTACAGTTGGAACTGGAACCTCCTCCTCAAAATCCATTTGAGGCTCCACTGTGGGTGCTGCTACTCGAGCTCTAGGTTGAGATCTACCTCTGCCTCTACCTCGACCTCTGCCCCTAGTCGTAGCTGCCACAGGGGGCTCCGGCTCTTCTCCCGCAGTAGATGCAGAGCGTGTATTCTCCATCTGCAAAAGAACAAGAATAGAAGGGTTCAATCATCAATAATAGGATAAAAATCACATGACAAAGTAAGAAAGAAGTGATATTTTCCCTAACCTCCATAGCCTCTAGAAGATAAGTACAGATGTCTCCGTACCGATCCTACAGACTCTACTAAGCTTGCTCGTGACTCGTGAGACCTAGGTAACCTAGTGTTATGAAACCAACTTGTCACGATTTAGAATTTCCACCCTCGGGACCATGATGGAGCCTAACATTTCACTTGCCAGGTAAGCCAATGCTAGATTAGTTTTAAGCCATTTTTAAACAAATCAAATTTAACAGATGTCAATTACTGAAATAACTAAGATAACACTGAAATAAAGAGCGGAAAGCCGTAACAACTGAATAATCTAAATACAACCCCGAATATGGTGTCACAATTGTACGAGCTACTAGAATAATATGGATAAAGATTTGAATGTAAGTATAGCTGTCTGAAAGAAAATACACACCTAAGATAAAGTAGAAGGGGACTTCAGGGCTGCGAACGTCGAGTAGCTGTACCTCAAGTCTCCGTACCGATAGTCAACCTGAGCAATCGACTGACCGCCGCTGGGACCGACTCCAAAATGTGCATAAGAAGTGCAGAGTGTAGTATGAGTACAACTGACCCCATGTACTCTGTAAGTGCCGAGCCTAACTTTGACAAAGTAGTGATGAGGCTAAGGCGGGGCACTTACATTAACCTGTACGTAGTATAAAAATAATGATAGGAAAAGAACATACGAAAAAATAAGGCAGTTAATTCATGAAAATAACTCAATCCTTGAAAACCAGTAAATACAAGAAAACCAGTCTTCAGAGTATTGTACGAAATCACCAAAGCCAACATAATACAACAAAGGATACAAAACACAAAAAACTGTTGCGGCGCACAACCCGATCCCACCGTTCAACAAGATCCTCCCTTATTCAACCATGTATATATATATATATATATATATATATCAATAATAATAAGTAAATATATGTTGCGGCGCACAACCCGATCCCACAATATAATCAGAGTCAATATCATAATTCTCCCTTATTTCACCATATCAATCCAACCTTATTTCACCTATTGCGGCATGCAACCTGATCCCACCGTATCAATATCAATCCTCCCTAATTCCACCTATTGCGGCGAGCAGCCCGATCCATAAATAAATCAATAATTGTGATCAATTTAACAACTCGAATCACAAGAATATCTTTGATTAACGAATATGAAGTCACTTACCAATGAAGTTAGAAAGTTATGAAGTCACTTATCAATGAAGTTAGGAAGAAGATCTCTTGGGAAAATCGCCTCTAGGGTGTTTAGGGTTGAGAGTTTGAAAGAAATTAGCTAATTCCCATTCCCCCCCTCTTTTGTCCAGGCGCAGATGTCGCAATTACGATCTGGGATTCGCAGGTCGGAATTGCGAACCTCGCAAATGCGAGAAATGCTTCACAAATGCGATGTATCCCACATCTCGGCTATCATCGCATTTCGATGATTTGTTCGTAAATGCGAAAACTAGAGCTTTACAAATGTGACCATTTGATCGCAATTGTGATCTTTGTTGTCCCAGCCCCTTATCGGAAATGCAAAGAAATTGTTCGTAATTGTGAGCCTGACAGAGGCCCTCTGATATTGCAAATGCAAACCAGACCTAGTAATTGTGAGGTTTGAGGCCTGCACCAGAAACAGATTGCACCATCTATTTTCCTAAGTCCAAAACCACCCCGAAGCCTATCCGAAGCTCACCCAAGCCTTCGAGGCTCTAAACCAAACATGCACACAAGTGTATTAACATTATACGAACTTGCTCGCACGATCAAAACACCAAAATAACACCTAGAACTATCAATCCGATAGTAAAACAAATGAAATTTTCAAAGAAACTTAAGAGCTTTCAATTTTTTAATCGGACATCCGAATCACGTCATATCAACTCCGTTTTGCACCAAATTTTGCTAATAAGTATCAATAATGTAATGAACATATACCAAGTTTCGGAACCAAAATCCAAACCCGGTAGCAACAAAGTCAAACTACGGTCAAACTTTGAATTTCTTTAAACCTTTAAACATCTAGTTTTCTACAAATTAAGATAAATCAAGCTAGGGACTTTCGAATTCGATTCAAGGCATATGCTCAAGTCCCAAATCACCATACGGACCCACCGGGTGTCACGCCCTGACTTCAGGGAGCGCAACCCGTGCTCAATAGAGATACCCTGGTCGAGCAAGCCTGCACAATGCCGTCTACCCAATTCACCCATGAATAAAGAGAAGATATATTTCATTAATTAGATAGTGAGAGATCATATGAATGACACCAGTTCATTTCCATTAGTTACGGCATTAACAAGTCTCCAAAATAGTACACGATACATTCGTAGTTGAAATGGTACATATGATATAATTACAACACTTTCAGTTTAACTTTACCAAAACTAAATACAAACCACACTATGTCTACAGAGCCTCTAACGGAACCAAAACAGTGCTACAACATTGCCCACAACAAGGCACCGGCTATACCTCAAAATGCTACATTTAAAGGACAAGATATACAGGACCACGAAATGAAGTGGAGTTCACCAAGTCAGCTGAGGAGATGGTACACTGCTATCACTGATCAATACCACTTGCTATGGGACCACCTGCATCCATTAAAGATGCAGCGCCCCCGGCAAAAGGGATGTTAGAACATATGGAATAGTACTAGTATATAAAACTAAACACCCTCTCAATAGAACGAATGACAACAACTGGAGAAGCAAATATGAAATCAATGAGAGACTAAAACAGTATCAAGGTGTCAAGTTAGGGGAAAGGTAAATTTTAATTAAGTTTTAATCTTTTAAGTTGGGAGATCTTTACCACCGATACACAACCGTGTTATTAGAACGGAGTCCGATCTCAGCCCGATCGGCTAAGCCGTCTAACCACAATGCTTTGTTGGTCGACATCACATCATATCACGCTAGATATAATCTCATCCCATTTGAGGGGAAACACCTCAACACATCAATCTCATCCCATATAAAGGGAAACAACCTCATCACATTAACACGGGGATTTTCCCCTCAATCACTCCTACACGGGGTTAGGTTATTTTGACATGTCCTTCATCGGTAACTAAAAAATACTCCCATAGAATTTATTGTTTAATATAAAGGGATTTACCACTCATTTCACAATCTTTACATATCATTCATTTTATTGGCACTAATGGCCATAACGCAATATCATTCTAGGCACGTTGGCCGCACATCATATTTCATGCTCCCTTCTTTCACTTTCAAATATCATCATGGATAATAAACAACAAGGCTTTTCAAATTTATACTTTTAAATATACTTATGAGCAAATATGGGTGATAAGCACATGGAGATTTCTTACACAATTTGACATAACAGCTTTCATTTGAACTTGACTTGAAGTCACAATATTTTAACTCATGACTCATGCTTTGAACACGCCCTTGAAGGACAACATAATATTATAAAAATATTCGGAACACATTTTGAACATATATGTATACCTTTTGACACCAAGCTTATTCGGAACAGCAAGTTTATAATGAACAACTCGGGACTTACACGAACATCGTGAGATTTAATTATAACAGAGAAGTTTAGCCAACATACCTCACATTGAGCTTCCTTAAATTACTACAATGTTCGGAAATCTTAGCCACTTCAATCGATTTAGAAATATAACAAAGTTGAACACAAATTAGGGAGGAGTTCATGGTTCCAGCTCATTTGAGCATTTTATCGAACACTAGGTGGTCACTATGATTTCAAGGTCCTCCTATGGTGGATTCCTTTATTTCACTACCCAAAGTCTACCCAATTGAGCTCAACAATATTCCCACAACCCTTGAAAGTATATGCATGCATAATGAACGACTCCCACACCCAAGAATTGCATGACTTATTACCTATTTTCAGTTAAATCTCGAAATTGAGCGTTAAGGAGTAGAATCTTACCTCTAGGATGAAGACCTTGTGACTTTTTCTTGTGAATTCTTCAAGACTTGTGCAAATTTTGGTAAACCATTAGTTTAGGAACCCCCTCTCACTCTAGAGCACTTCCCCACTCTCAAAATATCTAATTTTTACCTTACAAATGGTCTCCAATCTTATCGTGCGACATTGATTCAGCTTAAAGCATAACTCTTTGAATTCCTTCCACGCATTCGTACACGCATGTGAGCGCTCGGTATCAACTATGCATTGATGGCTTGTGATTCCATGGATGAAGTGCGAGATAAAATTTCGGTGTGCTGATGATGGGCCAGTATGGTGGACTTGAGGCCAGGTTTTGACTGTAGCTTGAGCACGGAGATTTCAGTTGTGTGAGCACGTGCTTTTGGACTTATAAGTCCGGTAGTGTCCCTATTAGTGGAATTTATTGCTCGATGAGTGGTTGGATGGCTATATGACGAGTATGATGTGATTGTGGGAAGTGTCCAGATTGTTTTAATGTGACGAAAACAGTTTGCTTGATATGTAAAAAGGACTATTGGGTGCTTGATTTCTGTCTTGATTTGACGTATAGTCTTGAGTTATGGGTGTGTTAAAGGATTTTTCATGTTGTTTAATTGTGGAGTGGAGTAGATTTTCATGTCTTGTTGTGAGTTCAAACTCAGGAAAATTAAGTGATGGCGTAGTAGTTGTGGCTGTGAAAGGGTATAAAGAGGTGTCAGTTTGAGTCTAAGCAGGTGGGTTATCACCAGCGGGGTAATTTATGGATGTGTGATCCTTATGATGTTGCGTGGAGAGTTTCTTTCTACTAGTGGGTTATATGTGTCGCGATTTGAGTTTGGATTGGTTGAGAAAGTTGACATGACATTCACGAGGATGAATGCGAGCTTAGCAGATGATTTGAGGTATTATACGGTTTGTGTTACATGAGCTTATCAAGGATTGAGTTGAATCTCAATGCGGTATTATGGCAGGAATAAAGTACGGGCATTTATGAGTTGTCAAGTGTTTTGTTCTATGGCTTTGAGCCAAGTGGGGGAGTCTGCTATCGACAATTTGATTGCTTGGTTATGTGTTGTACTGGTTTGGGATTGAGGCATACTTGTGAATCAGTTATGACTTGCAAAGGTTGAGATCGAGGCTGACTCAAGTAAGGGAATTTTTGGATACGGGGTATATTACACTTTATGGGTATGTGGAAATCATTGAATTAATGATTTGAGTTGTTATTCGTGACGGATGTAGTGCGCATGGAGTAAGAATTTGCTTGGTTGTGTTACTTCTTTGAATGTCGTCGTGCTAATGGGCACAGGTAGTTCAGTCCGTGTTGGCGGCGCAATTGAGATTTGAGCATAATGGATGACTCTCGAGAAAATTCTAATGGGTTCAAGATTTATATGTAGCAATTGTGATTTTTTTTCGGATTTGTATATGGCTAGGATCTGAGATTTACATTGGATGGTGTCAAGACTCGCGGTATTTCTATATCATTATGGATTCTACCTTTCAGTATTAGAAGGGTGAAGTAAATGACTTTAGATTTACAAAAAAACCTCTTCAAAGTTGGTGTCCTGGTGGCGGTACTTTTGGGGAACTGAAGAGGGAATACGACAGCATATGGGCCTTAGGGCAGCGTGGTTTTATTCTAGGATCTCATGGGTGAGTTTTAGTTTAGGGTCGTGGTATTATGGTGAGAAAAAGCATCAACTTGAAGGCAATTCAGAAGAAACTCGGAGAAATAGGACAGTTTGGTAGTAGGTTGGATCAGCACGGTAATGGGTCTGATCAGTTCTTTGGATACTTAGGATGTGATGAGCTTCTATAGGTGTTTTGTGGCAACGCTCTTGGGTTTTGGCGACTTGCGTGGCTTAGTTGAGTTATAGAGATTCAGTTCTTATGGCTTGGTTACGCGTTAATGGGTCTCGAAGCGTATTCGATGGTTTCGACCGTAATTTGAGATGGATATTCCCTACCGACGTGAGGAGCATGATGCGTATTATGATTTTCTCATGGATGGGATCAATGGAAGGTTTCTGACTGATCGGGTATGTATTCTGCTGGTGACTCAGAGTTGATTATGAGGTCCTCGCACTTCTAAAATGATGGCATGTTGGATGTGGTGTGTTGTGTGGGATTGAGATTTGCATGTGCAAGGTCACGGATCAGTTTTGAAGGATAGGTCATAAATTCTTAGATAGCACAAACGATTTCGGATGTTTGCACTAATTGGTAGTTGCTGAGAAGGGTGCGCATTTCAGAAGGCGCATAGTGTTCGAACTTACGGATGCTTCATTGGTACTATGGTACTCGCCTGGTTGATCAAATGCTGATATTCAGATATTTCTATGTGGCACGGAAAAATTAGAGAAGTATTCTTCGTGGGATGATCGTGCATGAGAGATGTATTGGGCATTCGGGCGGTGGAGTTGGGATCAGATAGGGTGATTCGAGGGTTCTATGGATTTGGAGACCGAGAGTTCTCAAGAGCAGATTGTTTCGTTGTTTTGGACTGTGAAAATGTGGCCAAAGCTAGCCAGAGGATGGTATGTGTTATGGTTAAATGATTGTGGACTTTCGGAGGGTTATTTATCTATTTGTGAACGACCAGAGTTGATTTGGGGCCCATTGGTAGGCCCAATGTGGATGTGTATCCTACACCAGGACGGATTGGTTGACACCGTACTACTACTATTGAGGGATGTGTCATTCAGTCAGAAATAAGCTTATTCGTATTCTGATATGATCTATGTGTTACTCCTCTATGCTACGAGGGGTTGTGATTTGTTGGTTATATGCACACATGGTGCGGTTCTATTGGGGCCTTATAGCAAAATTTGAGCGAGATGGGTATTTGGGTTTTGAATGGTTGATTGCGCATTGGTTATGTTCTTTCGGGTTTGTGTGGCATTGTGTCATTTGCTTCTCCGTGGTTGTGGTCATGCACCTTGGGTACTTGATGTTGAATTGCGCGTGGTTATTGATTTTGAGCATGGTGGCTTGAGGTATTTCATATGGACCAGTGTTTGGATGGGGTCACACATTGCACTGGAGTTATGTTGAGATATGATCATTTGTGGTAGATTTGTGTGTTATGGTTGTACGGTGTGTGATGGGTTCTTAGCATTGCGTTGTCGCGGTACTCGTTGAGCTTGTGGGACAGTTCTCTCATTGGAGTCATTTTCCCTGTTTGAATACATTTGAATTGTTGCTTATTGGTGCCCGGATTGCACGGTTGTGACTTTAGGTCGTATTGGTGTGGCACATCAATAGAATGGTTGTGTTTGATGAGGTAGGGTCATTGGACCTAGAATGGGTGCTATCAGATCTGATTGCCGTATATTTGGAAGGATAACGTTGCTGGTCAGCTTAGAAATATGGCTGTAGTTCTTTTCGAAGGAGAATGAGCTCGAAGACTTGTTGATCTAATGAATAGTTATGAGTTTCTGCGTGTTTCTTTCATCATCGCTAGTGTACGAAGGTTTTAGAGCGAGGTTTTGTTTGATATGAGGTTTGTTACCGGTATTGGTTTTGTTATCGAGCAGCCATTGCGGTCGAAAGTTATTTCTATGAGTGTTTGAGTTATGTAGTATATCACGTGATTGTGTCTTAGGTTATGGTTATGGCTTGGTGCAACTCTTTCAGAATTATACAGTGTGCAGATGCGAGATTCGGGGCTTATAGGAAATTCTAGGTGTTGGAAAATGGGATTCTAAGGTTTATGGGTTAAGGTTGAATTAATGATCTTTAATTATGTTGTGTTGTCGGGCCTATATGGAGTAGGGTGACGTGGGATCACCCCCGGGTATGTGCATGGTAAGGTTAAACGGCGGTTTGATGGTTTTGGGAATAACTCTTGGCACGTTCGAGGACGAACGTATGTTTATGTAGGGGAGTATGTAACGACCCGACCGGTCGTTTTGAGCATTTGCACTTCTCTCGATAGTTTGAGGGCACGTGTATCTCTGCATGATGTATTATGACTTGTGTGAATCGTCGGTTTTGGTTTTCAGGTTGTTCGGAATCGATTTGGAAGAATGAACTTCATGATTGAAGCTTTAAGTTGGAAGAGTTCACCAAGTTTGACTTTTGTGAATTTGACCCCAGAACAGAGTTTTGACGGTTCCATTAGGTCCGGATAGGTATTTTGGACTCGGACTTATGCTCGGATTTGCATTTGGTTGTTTCTAGAAGGTTTCAGCGCAAATTGGCGAAGATTGGAAATTTGAAGGTTTGGAAAGTTCATAAGTTTGACCGGGAGTTGGCTTTGCCAGTATCGGGTTCGGATTGTGCTTCCGAGAATTGGAATAGCATCGTTATGTCATTTGGGAATTGTGTGAAAAATTTGAGTTCATTCCGAGTTGATTTGATATGTTTCGGCGCGCGTTTTTGGATGTCGAAAATTCGAAAGTTCATTAAGTTTGATTTGAGGTGCGATTCATCGTTTCGATGTTGTTATGCGTGATTTGAGGCTTCGAGTAGGTTCGTGTTATGTTATAGGACTTGATGGTATGTTCGGAAGGGCTCCCGAGGGGCTCGAGTGTGTATCAGATAGGTTTAGGTTGTGTTGCGCTCGTTTTTCTTATGTTTCGACGTCGTTTCTTCAAGCATAAATGGTACCACATTAAGCAAATCATCTCCAATTTCTGTTTTGATTGAATCATTATATCCATATCATAATTATGGAGCCATAGAAAAAAGAACCATCGAATTTGGACATCGTATGAGGATATAATGGTCATTTTACTAAGAATTGGGTTGCCAGATTTTTCAGATTAATTACGAAATTGCCACTGGCTTCGTATTTAAAAATCTGCACTATTTCTAAATATTGAAACCAACATATCTCCATCATTATAAGGTCAAATGGAGTGATTCAAAAGAGTAACTGGACTGAAACTTCACAAGGAATCCATTGGAGCCATAAAAAGTGAGTTTCGGGATCTTTTGGCACATGAAACGAGGTATAACAGCTGGGCAAAAATATTTAATATCGAGGGTTTGTTCATTTGGTCATATTTTGAGTGGGGAGCTCAGATTTTGGCAATATTTTAGGCGATTTTCACCATATGGATTGGGGTAAGTGTTATTTACTCGATTTTGGTTATATTTCTATCATGCCCCAAAACCGAGGGGCGCGATTGGCGCTTAACCGAGTAAACCCGACTGAGAAAGCCTGCTAGACTTTATTCTACCCAAAACAGTTCATGAATAATAAGGGATTGCTATCTCATTTAATCAGAACACTAAACACTCTTCCAATAGCAACTTTCATTTCATTTTCGTTAATGACTTCATTCATAGTTTACAAAATATTACAGGTTTACAAGCTTAATGAAAACATGTTTATCAAGTACAAACTTTTCTAGTCCGGACCCCCAACATTGACCACCACCCACAAACAGTCTACGGAGCCTCTATGTACAATAGAAGAGAAATAGGGAAATACCGGCAACAAGGCTCCGGCTATACCTCAAACATGATGAGAAATGAACAAAAGATATATGACATGACCCCGGGATAGAGTGGGGCTCACCAAGCCTGCTGGGAAGAGAATGCTGCTATCACTGCCCGATGCCTCTCGCTGTAGAACAACCTATATCATAAAACGATACAGCGCCCCCGACAAAAGGGACGTTAGTGCCGTCGAATAGCACTAGTATGTAAGGCTTAAAGTCCTCTTTCAGAATAGAATAAACATACAAGCAAAGAAAACGCATAGCAGCGAGCCAAAGTCAACAATATATTAGCATCCAACTTGAAACATGTAAATCTTCTAGTTTATGAAAATAATATATAAAATTTTTGGTTAGGAGATCACTAGCACCGATATAAGTTATACCACCGTTTCTGTTAGTACGGAGTCCGATCACGACCCGATCGGCTAGGTCGTCCCTTTAGAGACATGTACCACAACAACGAATTTCCAGTTTTTGGAAGTTCCAGTTTTTTTTTTTTTTTTTTGATTCACAGCACAATACCACCATATGTGCGGCATGGCGTCCGATTACGGCCCGATCGACTAGGCTGCCTTCCCACGTATGCATGCAAGATATCCACTTTCATCCTCATCAATTACCCTTCTAATGGTCTACCCTAGTTATATCTAGTAATCAAGAGCTTGAGTTATAGAACCTTACCTTTTTGGAAGAAGACCTAGGTGCCTTTCTTGACAGATCTTCAAAGCTTAAACAAGATTTTTGGATAAATGTTGATGAAGAAACCCTTCTCCCTCTAGGACCCTCTCTCTCTTTCTCTCTCTAAATGCATCAGAAAATATGCCTAAAATGAAGGGTGGTGTGTAATATATTGACATGGGGTCGGGTAAGAAAATTAGAAATTTGGAGCCCCGGAACAGATCTGCGATCGCATTTGCGATCGCATAATGGACATGCGGTCCGCAAAATGGACCGCAAAAATGGTCCCAACAACTGAACACACTGACTTGGTTTGCGGCAAGAAGGCGGTCCGCATTCACGTTCCACGGTCGCAAAGTGCACCGCAGAACTGACATTCACAAAGTCCTAAGGAAATTATGCGACGACTATGCGGTCCGCATTTTGGTTATGCGATCGTATAATGGACCGCATTTTTTGACCTCAAATTTGACTAACACACTGACTCACTTTGCGGTTGAAATGCGGTCCGCATACTTGATTTGCGGCCGCATTCTGGACCGCATAATAGCACTTTTCTGGAAAACTTTAATTCTTGATTTTTAAATGCTTAGATCAGTACAAAGGGTCCGAACCGCGACGAGCTTGCTCGCCGCGAAGAATTTTTACACATTCCTAACACATATTCATAACTTGGCACTACGAGATCTTGGGTTTTGAGTAAAAATTTTCACGGGGCCTTACATCCTCCCCCACTTAAGATCATTCGTCCTCGAATGAGGATCATGACTTGCCCCAAATACCCATCAGGACTCACTTCCTTCCTCACATACCTCAAGCTCCCAAATTTCACATGTCCCTCAATTATGCATAGCGATACACTTAACAAGGAATTCTCCTGTTCTACCCTAACCAATACATTCAACTACTTACAGTATCCTATCGAGAACTGAAAACTAACTTACTCATTTTAAACCCTCGGACCATAATAAGCACTAGACGTCATCAATGGCGACAATAAAACTGAATCTAGAAGCCCAAGAGTAGAAGCCATCTTCTAAGAAAAGCCTAATACATTATCGTCCTCTTCCTCTTCCGCACCAGACTTATAACCCGTCACCACCAGCGCAATTGGTGTACCGACACAACATTCCTTGCCATAGCCTCAACACTACTCTTCCTTCTACCAACAACATCAACAACAACAATTGACTCTCCGCGGTGTCCCTTTATGTAGGACTCGATTCTTCATTCATACCCCAGAAATTTCCAATTCGACTAACTCCCTACATTTTTCAGAAATTTCGGCAGCATCTCCTTTGTAACTAGGCCTATCTACCTGCCAGAGAACCACCAAAACACCCTAACGACTCACCCATAACGAGACAAAGCATCACAGTGTATATATCAACAATACCAATCTCACAATTACAAACACCACGTTATCATAATGATACTTGAATGGGCTACACATTTTTAAATCACAACACCTATAAGGTAACTTTCAAATCAAAACCAATTGTTATACAATCAAGCAAAATATTTTCTTTCCACGATGCTTTTGACCTTCAAGGTGGCCTCCTCGACTTACAAGTTTTGCCATAACACATTTACGGAAACAAACCCAGCCACCAATCTCATCTAACAGGGATGACGGCTAGATACTTCGCATAAGCTAACTATCCATTCACTTCTCCTTCAATAATTTCCATCGGAATGATATACCAATGATTCCAAATCACTTCCTTAGACATAGATACCTAGAACACCGGAACCATGGAGGGCAACGATACGATAGGGGAATATCATACTTCCAAACTCGACTCATCTCTTTCAAGGTTCCCTAAATTCTACAGTGCACTACACCTACTTTACCTTTAGGAACAATTCGCCTAGCGTCTCCCTAGAGGTAACCTTGGGGACAACTTGCTTACTTTCTTTAACTCTAAATATTTATGCTGGGCACCCGGGTTGACCACTTGGTGACTTTTAACCATTATTCTGTGAGAGGCTAGAATAGATACGACCATAGAGTTCCTACCTAATATGATTAACCATGGAATGACGCTACCATTTGGAAATGCTTGAACCCATACCCTTAATAGATTTACCACAATTAGGAACAACGAGGTTCAAGATTGGACTGGAAGTATTTCAAGAATCCATCAATGTAGATGTGTTAAGCGGGGTTTTTCATGAGGTTCTATTTTATTTTGGGAAACATAAAAATTACTACGGATTATGATGACACGATTAATCTTTGAGATGAAATCATTGGTTTGAAGCAATGAGGCAGGGAGTTTAGATAGCGTATCAGCAATAGAAATCATTCACGGAGGGCTATTCAGGTACGTGCCACCAGTCGACTGCTGGAGTGTAGGGAAGATCAATTTATCAAGAATGGGAATACTCTGGTACCTTGAATGAGATAGGGGTTTCAAAATATGATGTCGAATTACATTCTTAATATTAGTTGACACAAGGAATCTGCGCCACAAGCCCATGAGAATGAAATAGTAGTTAGACACTTGTGAGAGTACTATGATTCA
This sequence comes from Nicotiana attenuata, assembly GCF_001879085.1. Classification (NCBI taxonomy): domain Eukaryota; kingdom Viridiplantae; phylum Streptophyta; class Magnoliopsida; order Solanales; family Solanaceae; genus Nicotiana; species Nicotiana attenuata. The sequence continues at coordinate 6,452,433 of NC_031990.1, forward strand.
AACCGCTCAACCTTCCTCGATAGTTGATCCTATACGAGAGTACTAAGGATACGACAACTTGTCTTCCAAATTAATACGATTTCTGCTAAATCCAAGACGTCTAATATGAGCCATTCACGATTGAATCCACATTGCTAGGACTTATTAAAAATATGGGGGGGGGGAGTCATGTGCTGGCTGGAGAGGGAATAAACTCTTTTCTATGAGATTGACATGGTTCTGTTATCAAAAAGTCTCCGGCAATGATACTGGGCCACTTCACAGGAAATATTAAGAATAAGGTGAGTTACTTATTGCGGAATGGTTTAAGTGTGCACGAAAGTCATACTGCAATGGTAAGGAAATGATCTTCTTGTGGCGAATTGTGGAAACCTCAAATCTCTTAGAAACTTATCTGAATAAACGATCTACTTCAATTGATATGCACACATATGATTGGAGTTGAGATAGGCTCTCATGTTACCAGATAGTGAAATTACTTCATAATAATACTGTTGAAGGAGTGAAGTGATTGTTTGAACCATAGAAGCCATCTACACCAAGGAGGAAAGAGTGACTCGAGAAGGATTACAACACCGGGCTGCTTTTCGTTGAATTTGGCACCACACTGGCAATTTTTATGACCGTTCATGCATAAGCACAAGTGAGTAGATGTTATCTATTTGAATAAAACGACTTGTAAGGAATTTATCAGATATAGTTCCTTAGTGAGGTTCTAGGAAAGCAAGTGGAAATAGTTATCCTCGGATTCCGACTCAATTCAGGAAATCATCATAGGACTCAATTCCTCATGAGGTTGCAAGTAAGATGATTGTAATAAGGAGGCTTCACGAATAATTCGTCTCGTTCAAGGAGTAGATACATAGAATGGATCATAAGGTTGTCCTGACTCTACCCCAAATTCCATAGCAATATAAGGATTGACGTATGACAAAGCGAAACCGGAATCAATAAGAGCATACACACCACGATATTGAAAAGTCAATATACTTGTAACCATACCCGGAAAAGCCTCCAACCTTTGATGCCTCCTCATAGCATAGAACCTGTTGGGTCCTCCTGAGCTCTGAATACTACCCCGATTGCTCCACATCCTAAAGGCGCTACAGATGAAGTGGCTGTAGAACTGGCTGGCTGCGCCACACCCATGCCCATGATTTGACGAGATGAATGACAATCTCTTTGAAGGTGACCTGACATACCACACTTGTAGCATACATTGGTACCATAGCGACACTCCCGGATGACATTTCCCACATTCACACAACGTGGATGAGGTCCACTAAACTGACTCGCCCCACCGACCTGATACTCACCATCTTTGTATACATTATAAACATCCCCCTTATCTTTCGTCCAAGCTTCCAATGTGGGGGTACCAATTCTAGTATTGGTTTGCTGCACGGGCCATTGGAATTGCCATGATCTACCACCCCAAACACGTTGCTGGGCATACTCACAACACGACGTCAAATGTCCCTTTCCACATACCGGGCATACCGGGGCAGGTGTACCCAGCCTAGGGCATTTATTCTTCTTGTGCCCCCTCTTTCCACAACCGTAACATATCTCGAGAGTCATCCAACATCTCCCCAAGTGACGCTTCTTGCAAACTGAACAATCCGGCTCATTAGCACCAACAACCCTCTTTCGTTTCTTAGATGCTCTCACTACACGCTCTGGTGGTGCGGCGACATTTGCAGGGACAAGGACACTTCCCTTAGCAACAAGTTCTTCCAATCCTTCCACGGCTTGGCGCATCCTCCCTACAAACTCATGCGCAATTTCCCCCAAATTAAATGGTGGGGTCATTCCTTCCTTGCTGCTTTGGACTCGTGGATTACTCATCTGGGAAATGGGACATAACAAGGAAATTAGATCTCTATCTTGAGCTCTATAGCACGATCCAGAATATCAAAGAAGGGTAAAATTCCTAAATGTCAAAATAGTCTCCAACTTATAGATGTGGTCGACAACACACCGATAAGAAGGACTCTACTAGACACGGCTCCGAGACATCCTAGGACACTTTAAAACCTTAGGCTCTGATACCAAGTTTGTCACGCCCCAAAATCGAGGGGCGCGACCGGCGCTCAACCGAGTAAGCCCGACTGAGCAAGCCTGCTAGGTTTCATTCTACCCAAAATAGTTCATGAATAATAAGGGATTGCTATCTCATTTAATCAAAACACTAAACACTCTTCCATTAGCAACTTTCATTTCATTTCCGTTAATGACTTCATTCATAGTTTACAAAATATTACAGGTTTACAAGCTTAATGAAAACATGTTTATCAAGTACAAACTTTTCTAGTCCGGACCCCCAATATTGACCTCCACCCACAAACATTATACAGAGCTTCTATGTACAATAGAAGAGAAATAGGGAAATGCCGGCAAAAAGGCTCCGGCTATACCTCAAACATGATGAGAAATGAACAAAAGATATATGACATGACCCCGGTATAGAGTGGGGCTCACCAAGCCTGCTGGGAAGAGAATGCTGCTATCACTGGCCGATGCCTCTCGCTGTAGAACAACCTGTATCATAAAACAATACAGCGCCCCCGGCAAAAGGGACATTAGTACCGTCGAATAGCACTACTATGTAAGGCTAAAAGTCCTCTTTCAGAATAGAATAACCATACAAGCAAAGAAAACACAAAGCAGCGAGCCAAAGTCAACAATATACTAGCATCCAACTTGAAACATGTAAATCTTCTAGTTTATGAAAATAATATATAAAATTTTTGGTTGGGAGATCACTAGCACCGATATAAGTTATACCACCGTGTTCGTTAGTACGGAGTCCGATCACGACCCGATCGGCTAGGTCGTCCCTTTAGAGACATGTACCACAACAACAAATTTCCAGTTTTTGGAATTTCCATTTTTTTTATTCCCAGCACAATACCACCATGTGTGCGGCATGGCGTCCGATCACGGCCCGATCGGCTAGGCTGCCTTCCCACGTATGCAGTGTGGGTGGGCGTTACCAATTTACAAATTTTTACCAAATCCATCCCAATTAAGGGGGAATAGCCACAATTTCACCAATATTTCAATTTCATCCAAAATCACACTCCATTCCTACACCGGCACGTGTAGTTCAGGTGTGGGCCTTATGACCCACCCTTCCTCGGTATTGCTAAAGATACTCCCATAAGAACATTTTGATTCGATTTAATATTTCACACAGTTGTAGGATGAATACAAGTATACGAATATAGTATAAATGCAACCATGCTTACCTCAATACCTTTCATATTTTATAGCTTTTATTAATGTTCTCAATCTCTCTCGATAACAATATCTCTTTGGCACTTTGGACCTTTGACAAGGTTTATCTTTCTCATGGCACGAAGGCTGCATATGATTTTTCACATTTTTATCTCCTTTATTTCCAAGGGTCGCTAACCAATATCAATGTACCAAATAATCCGGAAATTTTATATATTCGAGTTCAATAGTAATAGCATCATCAAGCACAAGGACTCTTCCCAAAGACGGACGTGTCAACCAACAATTGGAATACACATTGGCATTATAAGCAAGCAATCACCTCAGTTATCCTTAAATTATTCCTTTCCATTTTAGCAATTGTACGATTTCAACATCGGAACGTATAAGGACTCGCATTGTAATGTATGTTTTTAAAGAGGCAAGGTAATATCTATTAATGTATGTTTTTACAGAGGCAAGGTAACAACCATTTATGGGCTTAGTTCGGGTACAAGACCTTAGGTCATTCCATTTTTGAAGCTAGTTCATAACAGTTGGGTCGAGGCTTATTTCTTAATTTGGTTCACATTTTCCCATTCGATTCATTTCCAAACATCTTTACGGTTTATCAGCAAATAGACATATTCAATCAAGGCATTTAGTACACATAAGAGCAATTAGTGGCATTAAACAAATTGAATTCTTCTCAGCCAATTAGGATACTAACCTTCATTTAAAGTGACTCAAGGCTATACCATTTTGGTAGGCAAACCACACTTAAACTTACAAAAACAATATGGAATTCACTTCCGAGAGAGAAAGTTTAGCCTACATACCTCGATTGAGCTTCCCTCAAGTCCTACTATACTCCGAGACTCTTAGCAACGTCAATCTTTCGGGAATATGACAAATTGAACCACAAATTAGAGAGGTGATCATAGTTCTAACTCACTTGGGCACATTGTCAAACACTAAGTGTGCATTATGCTTTTAAAACCATTTTGTGAAAGATCCTACCATCCCTCATCCCATTCTTAGCTCAAGACCTAACCAAACACTTTTAAGAACTCATGCATGCAAGATATCCACTTTCATCCTCATCAATTACCCTTCAATGGTCTACCCTAGTTATATCTAGTAATCAAGAGCTTGGGTTATAGAACCTTACTTTTTTGGAAGAAGACCTAGGTGCCTTTCTTGACAAATCTTCAAAGCTTAAACAAGATTTTTTGATAAATGTTGATGAAGAAACCCTTCTCCCTACACGACCCTCTCTCTCTCTTTCTCTCTCTAAATGCATCAGAAAATACGCCTAAAATGAATGGGTGGTGTGTAATATATGGACATGGGGTCGGGTAAGAAAATTAGAAATTTGGAGCCCCGGAACAGATCTGCGATCGCATTTGCGATCGCATAATGGACATGTGGTCCGCAAAATGGACCGCAAAAATGGTCCCAACAACTAAACACGCTAACTTGGTTTGCGGCAAGAATGCGGTCCGCATTCACGTTCTGCGGTCGCAAAGTGCACCGCGGAACTGACCTTCACAAAATCCTAAGGAAATTATGCGACGACTATATGGTCCCCATTTTGGTTATGTGATCGCATAATGGACCGCATTTTTGACCTCAAATTTGACTAACACACTGACTCACTTTGCGGTAGAAATGCGGTCCGCATACTTGATTTGCGACCGCATTCTAGGCCGCATAATAGCACTTTTCTGGAAAACTTTGATTCTTGATTTTTAAATGCTTAGATTAGTACAAAGGGTCCGAACCGCAAGAATTTTTACACATTCCTAACACATATTCATAACTTGGCACTACGAGATCTTGGGGTTTGAGTAAAAATTTTCACGGGGCCTTACATCCTCCCCCACTTAAGATCATTCGTCGTCGAATGAGGATCATGACTTGCCCCAAATACCCCATTAGGACTCACTTCCTTCCTCACATACCTCAAGCTCCCAAATTTCACATGCCCCTCAATTATGCATAGCGATACACTTAACAAGGCATTCTCCTGTTCTACCCTAACCAATACATCCAACTACTTATAGTATCCTACCGAGAACTGAGAACTAACTTACTCATTTTAAACCCTCGGACCATAATAAGCACTAGACATCATCAATGGCGATAATAAAACTGAATCTAGAAGCCCAAGAGTAGAAGCCATCTTCTAAGAAAAGCCTAATACATTATCGTCCTCTTCCTCTTCCGTACCAGACTTATAACTCGTCACCACCAGCGCAATTGGTGTACCGACACAACAATCCTTGCCATAGCCTCAACACTACTCTTCCTTCTACCAACAACATCAACAACAACAATTGACTCTCCACCTTGGCGGTGTCCCTTTATGTAGGACTCGATTCTTCATTCATACCCCAGAAATTTCCAATTCGACTAACTCCCTACATTTTTCAAAAATTTCAGCAGCTACCACCAAAACACCCTAACGACTCACCCACAACGAGACAAAGCATCACAGTGTATATATCAACAATACCAATCTCACAATTACAAACACCACGTTATCATAATGATACCCGAATGGGCTGCACATTTTTAAATCACAACACCTATAAGGTACCTTTAAAATCAAAACCAATTGTTATACAATCAAGCAAAATATTTTCTTTCCACGATGCTTTCGGCCTTCAAGGTGGCCTCCTCGACTTACAAGTTTTGCCATAACACATTTACGGAAACAAACCCAGCCACCAATCTCATCTAACTGGGATGACGGCTAGATACTTCGCATAAGCTAACTATCTATTCACTTCTCCTTCAATAATTTCCATCGGAATGATATACCAATGATTCCCAATCACTTCCTTAGACATAGATACCTGGAACACCGGAACCATGGAGGGCAACGATACGATAGGGGAATATCACACTTCACAACTCGACCCATCTCTTTCAAGGTTCCCTAAATTCTACAGTTCACTACACCTACTTTACCTTTAGGAACAATTCGCCTAGCGTCTCCCCAGAGGTAACCTTGGGGACAACTTGCTTACTTTCTTTAACTCTATATCTTTATGCTGGGCACCCTGGTAGACCGCTTGGTGACTTTTAACCATTATTCTGTGAGAGGCTAGAATAGATACGACCATAGAGTTCCTACCCAATATGATTAACCATGGAATGACGCTACCATTTGACATGCTTGAACCCATACCCTTAATAGATTTACCACAATTAGGAACAACGAGGTTCAAGATTGGACTGGAAGTATTTCAAGAATCCATCAATGTAGATGTGTTATGCGGGGTATTTCATGAGGTTGTATTTTATTTTGGGAAACATAAAACTTACTACGGATTATGATGACACGATTAATCTTTGAAACGAAATCATTGGTTTGAAGCAATGAGGCAGGGAGTTTAGATAGCGTATCAGCAATAGAAATCATTCACGGAGGGCTATTCAGGTACGTGCCACCAGTCGACTGCTGGAGTGTAGGAAAGATCAATTTATCAAGAATGGGAATACTCTGGCACCTTGAATAAGATAGGGGTTTCAAAATATGATGTCGAATTACATTCTTAATATTAGTTGACACAAGGAATCTGTGCCACAAGCCTATGAGAATGAAATAGTAGTTAGACACTTGTGAGAGTACTATGATTCAAACCGCTCAACCTTCCCTGATAGTTGATCCTATACGAGAGTACTAAGGATACGACAACTTGTCTTCCAAATTAATACGATTTCTGCTAAATTCGAGACGTCTAATATGAGCCATTCACGATTGAATCCACATTGCTAGGACTTATTAAAAATATGGGACGGGGGGGGGGGATCATGTGCTGGCTGGAGAGGGAATAAACTCTTTTCTATGAGATTGACATGGTTCTGTCATCAAAATTCTCTAGCACGATACTGGGCCACTTCACGGGAAATATTAAGAATAAGGTGAGTTACTTATTGCGGAATGGTTTAAGTGTGCACGAAAGTCATACTGCAATGGGTAAGGAAATGATCTTCTTGTGGCGAATTGTGGAAACCTCAAATCTCTTAGAAACTTATCTGGATAAACGATCTACTTCAATTGATATGCACACATATGATTGGAGTTGAGATAGGCTCTCATGTTACCAGATAGTGAAATTACTTCATGATAATAATGTTGAAGGAGTGAAGTGATTGTTTGAACCATAGAAGCCATCTACACCAAGGAGGAAAGAGTGACTCGAGAAGGATTACAACACCGGGCTACTTTTCGTTGAATTTGGCACCACACAGGCAAATTTTGTTACCGTTCATGCATAAGCACAAGTGAGTAGATGTTATCTATTTGAATAAAACGACTTGTAAGGAATTTATCAGATATAGTTCCTTAGTGAGGTTCTAGGAAAGCAAGTGGAAATAGTTATCCTCGGATTCTGACTCAATTCAGGAAATCATCATAGGACTCAATTCCTCATGAGGTTGCAAGTAAGATGATTGTAATAAGGAGGCTTCACGAATAATTCGTCTCATTCAAGGAGTAGATACATAGAATGGATCATAAGGTTGTCCTGACTCTACCCCAAATTCCATAGCAATATAAGGATTGACGTATGACAAAGCGAAACTGGAATCAATAAGAGCATACACACCATGAGATTGAACAGTCAATATACCTGTAACCATACCCGGAAAAGCCTCCGACCTTTGATGCCTCCTCTTAGCATAGAACCTGTTGGGCCCTCCTCAGGTCTGAATACTACCCCTGACTGCTCCACATCCTGGAGGCGCTATAGATGAAGTGGCTGTAGAACTGGCTGGCTGCGCCATACCCATGCCCATGATTTGACGAGATGAATGACAATCTCTTTGAAGGTGACCTGACATACCACACTTGTAGCATACATTGGTACCATAGAGACATACTCCCGGATGACATTTCCCACGTTTCACACAACGTGGACGAGGTCCACTAAACTAACTCGCCCCACCGACCTGATACTCACCATCTTTGTATATATTATAAACATTCCCCTTATCTTTCCTCCAATCTTCCAATGCGGGGGTACCAATTCTAGTATTGTTTGCTGCGCGGGCCATTGGAATTGCCCTGATCTACCACCCCAAACACGTTACTGGGCATACTTACAACACGACGTCAAATGTCTCTTTCCAAATAGCGGGCATACCGGGGCAGGTGTATCCAACCTAGGGCATTTATTCTTCTTGTGCCCCCTCTTTCCACAACTGTAACATATCTCGAGAGTCATCCAACATCTCCCCAAGTGACGCTTCTTGCAAACTGAACAATCCGGCTCATTAGCACCAACAACCCTCTTTCGTTTCTTAGATTCTCTCACTACACGCTCTGGTGGTGCGGCGACATTTGCAGGGATAAGGACACTTCCCTTAGCAACAAGTTCTTCCAATCCTTCCACGGCTTGGCACATCCTCCCTACAAACTCATGCACAATTTCCCCCAAATTCAATGGCGGGGTTATTCCTTCCTTGCTGCTTTGGACTCGTGGATTACTCATCTGGGAAATGGGACATAACAAGGAAATTAGATCTCTATCTTGAGCTCTATAGCACGATCCAGAATATCAAAGAAGGGTGAAATTCCTAAATGTCCAAATAGCCTCTAACTTATGGATGTGGTCGACAACACAGCGATAAGAAGGACTCTACTAGACACGGCTCCGAGACATCCTAGGATACTTTAAAACCTTAGGCTCTGATACCAAGTTTGTCACGCCCCAAAACCGAGGGGCGCGACCGGCGCTCAACCGAGTAAACCCGACTGAGCAAGCCTGCTAGATTTCATTCTACCCAAAATAGTTCATGAATAATAAGGGATTGCTATCTCATTTAATCAAAACACTAAACACTCTTCCATTAGCAACTTCCATTTCATTTCCGTTAATGACTTCATTCATAGTTTACAAGCTTAATGAAAACATGTTTATCAAGTACAAACTTTCTAGTCTGGACCCCCAACATTGACCACCAGCCACAAACAATCTACGGAGCCTCTATGTACAATAGAAGAGAAATAGGGAAATGCCGGCAACAAGGCTCCGGCTATACCTCAAAACATGATGAGAAATGAACAAAAGATATATGACATGACCCCAGGATAGAGTGGGGCTCACCAAGTCTGCTGGGAAGAGAATGCTGCTATCACTGGCCGATGCCTCTCGTTGTAGAACAACCTGTAGCATAAAACGATACAGCGCCCCCGGCAAAAGGGACGTTAGTGCCGTCGAATAGCACTAGTATGTAAGGCTAAAAGTCCTCTTTCAGAATAGAATAACCATACAAGCAAAGAAAACACAAAGCAATGAGCCAAAGTCAACAATATACTAGCATCCAACTTGAAACATGTAAATCTTCTAGTTTATGAAAATAATATATAAAATTTTTGGTTGGGAGATCACTAGCACCGATATAAGTATACCACCGTCTTTGTTAGTACGGAGTCCAATCACGACCCCATCGGCTAGGTCGCCCCATTAGAGACATGTACCACAACAACAAATTTCCTGTTTTTGAATATCAAGTTTTTTTTTTTGATTCCCAGCACAATGCCACCATGTGTGCGGCATGGCGTCCGATCACTGCCCGATTGGCTAGGCTGCCTTCCCACATATGCCGTGTGGGTGGGCATTACCAATTTATAAATTTTTACCAAATTCATCCTAATTAAGGGGAATAGCCACAATTTCACCAATATTTTAATTTCATCCCAAATCACACTCCACTCCTACACCGGCATGTGTAGTTTCAGGTGTGGGCCTTATGACCCACCCTTCCTCGGTATTGCTAATGATACTCCCATAAGAACATTTTGATTCGATTTAATATTTCACACAGTTGTAGGATGAATACAAGTATACGATTATAGTATTAATGCAACCATGCTTACCTCAATACCTTTCATATTTTATAGCTTTTATTAATGTTCTCAATCTCTCTCGATAACAATATCTCTTTGGCACTTTCGGCCTTTCACAAGGTTTATCTTTCTCATGGAACGAAGGCCGCATATGATTTTCCATATTTTTATCTCCTTTATTTCCAAGGGTCACTAACCAATATCAATGTACCAAATAATCCGAAAATTTTATATATTCGAGTTCAATAGTAATAGAATCATCAAGCACAAAGGATTCTTCCCAAAGAGGGACATGTCAACCAACAATTGGAATACACATTGGCATTATAAGCAAGCAATCACCTCAGTTATGCTTAAATTATTCCTTTCCATTTTAGCAATTGTACAATTTCAACATCGGGATGTATAAGGACTCGCATTGTAATGTATGTTTTTAAAGAGGCAAGGTAATATCTAGAACAACCATTTATGGGCTTAGTTCGGTACAAGACCTTTAGGTCATTCCATTTTTTAAGCTAGTTCATAACAGTTGGGTTGAGGCTTATTTCATAATCTGGTTCACATTTTCCCATGCGATTCATTTCCAAACATCTTTACGGTTTATCAGCAAATAGACATATTCAATCAAGGCATTTAGTACACATGAGAGCAATTAGGGGCATTAAACAAATTGAATTCTTCTCAGCCAATTAAGATACTAACCTTCATTTAAAGTGACTCAAGGCTATATCATTTTGATAGACAAACCACACTTAAACTTACAAAAACAATGTGGAATTTACTTCCGAGAGCGAAAGTTTAGCCTACATACCTCGATTGAGCTTCCCTTAAGTCCTACTATACTCTAAGACTCTTAGCAACGTCAATCTTTCGGGAACATGACAAATTGATCCACAAATTAGAGAGGTGATCATATTTCTAGCTCAATTGGGCACATTCTCAAACACTAAGTGTGCATTATGCTTTTAAAACCATTTTGTGAAAGATCTTACCATCCCTCATCCCATTCTTAGCTCAAGACCTAACCAAACACTTTTAAGAACTCATGCATGAAAGATATCCACTTTCATCCTCATCAATTACCCTTCTAATGGTCTACCCTAGTTATATCTAGTAATCAGGAGCTTGGGTTATAGAACCTTACCTTTTTGGAAGAAGACCTAGGTACCTTTCTTGACAAATCTTCAAAGCTTAAACAAGATTTTTGGATAAATGTTTATGAAGAAACCCTTCTCCCTCTAGGACCCTCTCTCTCTTCCTCTCTCTAAATGCATCAGAAAATACGCCTAAAATGAAGGGTGGTGTGTAATATATTGACATGGGGTCGGGCAAGAAAATTAGAAATTTGGAGCCCCGGAACAGATCTGCGATCGCATTTGCGATCGCATAATGGACATGCGGTCTGCAAAATGGACCGCAAAAATGGTCCCAACAACTGTGCACACTGACTTGGTTTGCGGCAAGAATGCGGTCCGCATTCACGTTCTGCGGTCGCAAAGTGCACCGCAGAACTGACCTTCACAAAATCCTAAGGATATTATGCGACGGCTATGCGGTCCGCATTTTGGTTATGCGATCGCATAATGGACCGCATTGTTGACCTCAAATTTGACTAACACACTGACTCACTTTGCGGTAGAAGTGCGGTCCGCATACTTGATTTGCGACCGCATAATAGCACTTTTCTGGAAAACTTTGATTCTTGATTTTTAAATTCTTAGATCAGTACAAAGGGTCTGAACCGCAAGAATTTTTACACATTCCTAACACATATTCATAACTTGGCACTACGAGATCTTGGGTTTTGAGTAAAAAATTTCACGGGGCCTTACAAAATTAATCATTGAACAAGAGAAAAAACAGTAGTTATCATTGATAGAGATATGTTGCCACCTACAATCCACAAAAAGAAAGAAAAACATTCAATCCATGAGCAAAAACAAAAAGATAGAAATCTGGGTCACTGAGCTACTAGGCAAGTTCAGGAGACAGGAGCTAGGAGTCCTAAGGCATGGAGGAACTGGAGGGTGGGGTTTGGGTTTGGAGAAGATTCAACATGTTGTGAAGAATTCCATCACTCTTCTCCTTTTCTTTGGCAAGCTCAGATCTGAGACCATCCCTCTCAGTTTCCACTTCAACCACACGAGCCTTGAGCCTAGCTATTTCCGCATCCTTGGCTGCACATTCCTGAACCAGAGCCCTAACTTTGCTGTTAATGGGTGTGTTCTGGGATGAACCAGGTTCATTTGGGATGGCATTGACTGGATAGTCACAAGCAAGAAGAGTGTTTATGCCAAAATATTCCTTGCTCGAGGCCATTTCCCATTTCTTCAGAGGCACATTGAGCCTGTCCAGAACTGTGGTAAGAATAAAGCCATATGGAGTAGCATGAGCCTTGGAGCCATTTATGACCCTGTCTAGCAGCTTGACAATGAAAGTAGGCCAATTGATTTGCTTTCCTCTCTCCAGGCACTCCATAAGGACCAGATCCATATAGTTAGCAGTGTGCCTTCTCTCCTGTCTGGGCAATAAGCACTTGTTGACAAATTCAAACACAACCTTGTGGTCAGGCCTCATTTCACTCTTCTGCACAGCCCTGGCTTCATTCACATCTTTTGAATCACAAAACCTGCTGGTGATCTCAAGAGAAGTAGGGAGGGAGTCCAGGCATGGCCACCTTTGCCTTGTATAGTCATCAAACCCTTCAGAGGGTATGTCCAGAATCTTTCCCAATTTCTGTGCATCAAACTGCACTTGGACTCCTTTCACCAGGCTGCTAACAATGCCTTCCTTGACCACAACATTTGCCATAAATTCAATCAGCTCATTCCTGGCAAGCCTACCATCCATCTGAAGGACCACGTCCTTCCACCCCTGAGCTGCTAAAGCATCCACCAACCTAATCATTCCTGGTTGCACCAGGACTTTCAACAGTCTTCCCTTCAAAATTTTCCTTCTGCCAAGCATGGCAAACATGTCCTGTTCCTTCTCAGAATCATGTTCTTCTTCTTCTCCACTCCAGTCTTCATCATCAGAAATTCTTGATTGTTTGTTTTTCACTGCAGATTTGTCCTCTTGGCTAGTGAAGGTTCAATAGCCTCATACACAGAGGAAGATTTCTTGGAGGAAGTCTTGGGCTTTTTGGGCTTGGGGGTAGGAACCTCTACTGAAGTACCCCTTTCTTGATGGACCAGTTCCATCTCCTCTTCCTCAACCGACTCTGAGGATTCTTCAATCTTTCCCTTTCGTTTATCCATTTTCTTTTTCTTACTTGCATCTAAAGCCCTTTGTAACTCAGCTTCACTCTGTTTCACCCTACTTCTTGTGGCTCTACCCTTAGGCAATGAAGAGGCAGTAGGTGTTGGGGATGAAACTTTTCTTTTCTTGGAAGGCTTGGGAACATTTGGGGCTTTTGTTGTGGTAGTTTTTCGTTTCTTTGGGTCATATCTTGCCCCAACCTTTTTCAGCAGGTCTGCTAGGGTTTCTTCAGCAGATGAAACAGGTTCATCTCTTTGTGTGCTCAGATGAACCAACCCCTCAGCAGCTTCCCTAGAACCACTTCCCCCTAACTTCATGCCACTCTCTTCTACCCTTTCCTGTTCAACCCCACAGATAGCAGGCACTACTCCTTTCCTAATTCCCCTCTCTTCACCACATGCACCCGCTCTCTCTTTTTCTTTTTCAAATTTCTTT
>NC_031990.1:6467164-6467789 GCF_001879085.1 Nicotiana attenuata
CTGAGTAAGAATTAATCTAGATAGTTACACCAGTTCAAAGTTCCTAGCCAAAAATTTTTTTTTTCATATTTTTTTTCCATTGTGCATTCTAAGCTGATCCTATTAGGTGATCTTAATCATCCCTAATTCCAACCTGTTCCTCTCAAAGTTTTCTCTACTCAGTGCTTTAGTGAAGATGTCAGCAATTTGTTTATCAGTAGCATAAAATTCTATGGAGATCAATCCTTTCTCATAGTTATCTCTCAAGAAGTGGTGTCTAACATCTATGTGCTTAGTCCTCTTATGATGAACAGGGTTCTTTGTCATACTTATAGCACTAGTGTTATCACAGAATATAGGAATGCAGCCAATTTCAATACCAAAATCTACCAGCTGCTGTTTGATCCATAGCAATTGAGCACAACAAGATGCAGTAGCAACATACTCAGCCTCAGCAGTGGATAAGGCCACTGAATTTTGCTTTTTAGTGGCCCATGATACAAGACATGAACCAAGAAAGTAGCGACTACTACCACGTAGGTCGTTCCTTTACTACTACCAAACGGAAAACCGTAACCGTACGACTAAATTACGGTACCGGACTACTAACCAACTAACTACCTTACCCTAACGTAAGTTACGTAAA
>NC_031990.1:6467889-6584390 GCF_001879085.1 Nicotiana attenuata
GCCGGGATATGAAAGTTATTGTTGTTGCTCCCTTGCCAGGATTTAGCTGTTTAACTGTGTATTTCCCTTGCTGGGACACTTCTTATTATTTGTTATCCCCTCGCCCTGTTTGGTTGTGACTACTGTTTGGGTGAGGAAGAGTGATAATGCACGAAGGGTCATTCCGTGCCATGTTTGATTATATTTGCACGAAGGGTCATTCCGTGCCATGTTTGATTATGTTTGCACGAAGGGTCATTCCGTGCCATGTTGGATTATATTTGCACGAAGGGTCATTCCGTGCCATGTTTGATTATATTTGCACGAAGGGTCATTCCGTGCCATGTTTGATTACATTTGCACGAAGGGTCATTCCGTGCCATGTTTGATTATACTTGCACGAAGGGTCATCCCGTGCCATATTTTTGATGATATTTGCACGAAGGGAAATTCTGTGCCATGATGTGAGAGTTATGTGAGGAAAAGCACGAAGGGTGATGTCGTGCACTTTTTTGGTTGCTCTTGGTGAGAATGAGGGTAAAAGCACAAAGGTTGATGCCGTGCAACTGTTGATTTTCCTGCTCTCATTAGTTATTGTTATTGCCCTGTTTCTTACTTAAATTGTTGAATTTATATCTGAACTGTACTCCCCCATAGTATGCTCCCCTCCCTCTTAACTGTTTAATTTCTTTGTTCTTTCCTTTTATTGCATATATATATTAAACTGCACAGGTTGGTTTGGTAGTCCTGTCTAGCCTCGTCACTACTTCGCCGGGGTTAGGCCAGGCACTTACCAGCACATGGGGTCAGTTGTGCTGATGCTACACTTCTGTGCTCTTTTGCACAGATCACGGTACCGGAGCAACTTTTGGACCACAGCAGTAGGATATTGATCGGGAGCTGACTTCAGTCCAGGGACTTACGAGGTAGCCTAGCTGGCGTTCGCAGGCCGGAGTCCCTTTCTATGTTTTAGTTTGTTTTCATTGTACCGAGACAAACATTGATGTACTTCTATTCAGACTTGTTTTTAGCACTCCTTAGTAGTTCGTGAGTTAGCGACACCAGTCTTGGGTAGAGAACTGTTAAACTTCCGCATTTTTGATTTTGATTTACCTATGTTTTTAAGACTTCCGCTTTTATTTAAATGACTCGTAATATTTATATTGTTGAGGTGTTATCAGGAAATACTGAAATGTTTGGCTTGCCTAGCTCCGTTAGTAGGCGCCATCACGACTCCTGATGGTGGGAAAAAAATCCGGGTCGTGACACCTATGGACCTCCAAATCCGAATCCGGACGCGCGCCTAAGTCCAAAATCACCATACGAAGCTGTTGAGATTATCCACGACCCATTCTGGGACCGTTTACTCAAAAGTCCAATTCCGGTCAAATTTTCACTGTTTAAACTTCCAAATCTAGGTTCCTCCTTCCAGTTCAACTCTGATTCATCCGGAAACTGAATCCAACCATGCACACAAGTCGATATACATAATGTGAAGCTGCTCGAGACCTCAAACTACCGAATCAGGCGCGATTGCTCAAAATGACCAGTCGGGTCGTTACATGCGGGCATGAAATGCAGCGTCCCCGGGCAAAAGGGACGTCAGTACGAATAATATACCGAGTATGTAAGGCACATCAATAACTACATAACAGACATGGAGGACATATAGAGTAAATGACTCCACCTGTAAGTCTGGATAAATTATTAAATCATGAAATAATTATAGTATCATGCATATGCGAATGAATGTCATGTCGTGCATAGGTACATGTTTCATAACATCATCAGCCTCTGAGGACATCCCATCATATCATCTCGGCCACTGTGGGCAAAATCATCAACGTATACCAGCTGATCAGGTGGTGGTTCGTATATAATGCCATAACCTTTCCCATATCCCATATACATATATATACATACATATATACGCGTATATAACGCCATCTAGTCATGGGTCAATGTACATGAATGCAATGCATGAAAAGTACGTTAATAAAATCTTTCGGAATGTCATAAGACCATTTTGCCTTTGAGTAATATCATAAAGTAAACTCTTTTCAACTTTCATATTTTTATGAGACCCATGAACAAAAGATAAAATATTATGACACATGAAAATTCAAGAACATAGATATCTCTAATACTTCTATGAATAGAGTCATTTATGGAATTTGTGCATTTGCTCGTTTCGTTTGTGCCGTATAGATCATGCCAAAAGAAAGAAGGGATAGCCTTAATATACTTGAAGTAGGAAAAACTCCGTATAATATTACACCGTACACTTTTAGAATCGCAAAATTTGTACGTTGTTAAGCTTCCAATAATTCTCGTTGGACTTTTGGTTGGAAAACGTTTGTTGAAGCTTTCTACCTTCTGGATTTAAGCATTTTTGGTTGAAGATGGCTAATGTTTCTTTTGCAAGAATGATAGTGTCTTTCTATATCAAATGTAAAGTATAAAAAGTGAGGTCTTTCTGTCTTAAATGAACTAAGTGGCTAACGTTTTTGTGCAGGTAATGTTTTCCTATACAAAGTATAAAGGTGAGGTGTCTTATACTTAATGAATTAAGTGGCCACCTACTCATAAATGAATATGAGTCATTTTGCTAATTGGTGGCCTTCTGCCACGTTTTGGGGTTAATTTATTAATTTTTTATCCAGTTATTAGTTAACTAGGTAATATTCTGTTATCCGGTAATTAACCAATAACCTGTATAATTAAGAATTATTTTCACTTACTTAAAATACTGCTCACTTTTCACATACCTTACTATCATGGCCATGTGGTACATTGTATGGTACTAATCCATAAATACCGGGTATTTTAGCTCGGGCCGTATTTTATCCCAAAATGCCAAATTTTAACGAAATTTATTTTCTTCGACTTGCTTCCCCTCTCACCTTCACAAATTTACTCATCACTTATAATCCTTATAATCTCCATATAATCTTTTCCTTGGACTGATGTCAATTGCCTTACGACAAATTCAACGTACAATACTACAGGGTGCAATATCGTCGTAACTTAATATATACTGCGAAGCGTAACATCACCGTAATGTAATACTGCAAGGCGTAATATCATCTTAATATAATACTGCAAGGCGTAACATCATCGTAATATAATACTGCAGGACGTAACATCATCGTAATATTGCGGGGTGTAACATGTATGGTGTTACGCCCCGCAATATTACGTCATGCAGTATTATATTACGATGATGTTACGCTTCGCAGTATAAATTACAACGATGTTGCACCCCGTAGTATTGTACGTTGAATTTGTCGTAAGGTAATTGACATCAGTCCAAGGAAAAGATTATTTGGAGATTATAAGGATTATGCTATTTCAAACAAGTGGTGAGTAAATTCATGAAGGTGAAAGGGGAAGCAAGTCAAAGAAAATGAATTTTCGTCCAAGTTTGGCATGTTGGCATAAAATTCGGGTCAAGAGTTAATACCCGATATTTATGGACTAGTACCATACAAGGTATCATATGATCATGATAGTAGGAAGTATAAAGTGTATTAAAAATAAATAAAATTTTAAGTAATTTGAGATAATTTTTAATTATGCAGGTAATTGATTAATTATCGGATAACGGAACATTACCTAATTAATTAATAAACTATCAAATAAGACTAACCCCCCCCTCCCCCCTCAAAAAAAAAACATGGCAGTAAGCCACTATTAGTGCATATGACTAAGTAGTCATATGAGCTTACGTGGCTATCTAAGGTTAGTAGGAATTTAACAAATAAGACTTATTACAAGTCTTGTTTCCATTTCATTTGGACAAAAATAGAACGTCCTTAGTCATAAAGTAAGAATCAATATATCTTTCTTCCTAGTTCAAAGTACTTCAAGAACAAAAGCTAAACTCAATCCACAAAGGCTTCCAACGAAATTTTTGCAATAAAACAATTCCAACGAGAATTGTTAGAATCGTAGCAACGTAAAATTTTGCGGTTCTAAAGGAGTACGGTGCAATCTTCTCCTAAAATATTATACGGCTTTTTTCCTACTCCAGGTATGTTAAGGCTATCCCTTCTTTCTTTTTGGCATGATTTATACGACACGAACGAACGAGCAAATGCACAACTTCCATAAATGATCCTATTCATAGAAGTATTAGAGATGCCTATGTTCTTGAATTCCCATATGTCTTATTATTCTATCGTCTGTTCATGGGTCTAAAAAATACGTAAGTTGGTAAAGTTTATTTCATGATATTAATCAGAGGCATCATGGTCTTATGACGTACCGAGAGATTTTATTAACGTATTTCATATGCATTTCATGCATTTATACATGCACATTGACCCATGACCAGATGACGTTATATACGCGTATATATATGTATATATATGTATAGGGGATATAGGAAAGGTTATGGCGTTATATACGCACCACCACCTGATCAGCTGGTATACGTTGATGATTTTGCTCATAGTGGCCGAGATGATATGATGGGATGCCCTCAGAGGCCTGATAATGTTATGAAATATGTATCTATGCACGACATGACATTCATACGCATATGCACGACACTATAATTATTTCATGAATTACACAGTTATCCAGACTTACAAGTGAGTCATTTACTCTATATTTCTTCCATGTCTGTTATGTACTTATTTATATGCCTTACATACTCTGTACATTATTCGTACTGATGTCTCTTTTGCCTGGGGACGCTGCGTTTCATGCCCGCAGGTCCCGATAGACAGGTCGAGAGCCCTCCAAGTAGGCTATCAGCTCAGCGGAAGATGTTGGTGCGTTCCATTTGCTTCGGAGTTGCTTGTTTGGTTAGTATGACTTAGACGTGTATTGTTTGGTATGGCGGGACACGTTACCAACCTTTATGAAAATTATATATTCTTAGAGGCTTGTAGACAGATGTCATGTACGTAAAAGATTGTATGGCCTTGTCGGCCTATGTTCAGCATACGAGTAGTTATTTTGGTCTTATAGGCCCGTATGTCTTATGTATAAGTTGGTATCACATATTGTATTCTGCTTATCTCACGATAGCTTCGCGGCTCAGTTATCTATGATAGTATGACATGAAAACATACGTTATGTTGGTACTCAGTTGAGTAAGGTACCGGGTGCCCGTCTTGGCCCATCGGTTTGGATCGTGACAAAAGTGGTATCAGAGCAGTTCTGTCCTAGGGAGTCTACAAGCCGTGTCTAGTAGAGTCTTGTTTATGGGTGTGTTGTGCACCACACTTATAAGCAGGAGGTTACAGGGCATTTAAGACTGTCACTCTTTCTTTTTACTCTAGATCGTGTGGTAGATCTCACTTATATGAATTCAAATCCCGAACTTCTGTTCTTAATAAGACGATGCCTACATTCAAAAAGAGGATCGATAAGAGATATAGCTGTGGAAGTGTTGAGTTAGAGGAACTCGATTTTGCATCTTGCTTATGATGAGTAAATATGAGGTATCCAGCAGATCATGTGTGTACTAACTTCTTGATAAGGATCCCTAAGGCAAGAATGTCTATCCACTCTTACGGTAAAAAAAAATAAGAGAATCAGAAGGTAGACACAAGTTTCAGCACGTAAAAGAAGTAAGGTGAAGAAGGGTACGAGGTACCCAGTTAATGAAGGTTAACAGTATTTACAACTCAGGCAGAGGAATATAAGCCTTTTGAGTTACCTTCAACAGTAATAGAGGTATGTACAATTGGCCACACCGATCTCAGTTATGCCCTATAAGAGCTAATATATATGGTTTAAGAGAAGGACGGGATATCAGAATCTGGCTGGGGTTAGAGTAACCTAAAATGGTGGATGAATTATTTGTATTAGTTGACTTTTCCAAAAGATATTGCAAAAGTGCTAATAAATCTCCATGTGAGACATCCAGATGGTGCACTCTAAAATAGTACAGCTAGATATGAGTACTACAAAGATAGGCACTGGAAGCCTTGAAGAGATAAATATTACCTAAGTGTGGCTCCCGTCCCTAGTAGAGCGAGAACGTTAAGCAATCCGAAGAGCCAGCAGATGGAGAAAGGGGAGCTAAAAAGCAAAAGAATGTCTTGTTGAAGTTTTCAGAATAAAGTGATAGACAGAAATGTTAGCAGGGAAATAAGGAGAGAGTTAATGAAGCATTATGAGTAAGATGTGATACATGGATGACAACGGTAGAAAAATAAAATAAAAATGATGACAGTATTACAGAGTCTATAGCCAAGGGGAGGAAAAGATGAGAGGTGACAGGCCTTGAGATAACAAAAGAGTATAGGCCATAAAGTCATATCTTCATTTCGAGAAATAAGTTCGTGACTCTAATATGATTACTAGATGGAAAAGTTAGACCCCAGAGTGTGGAAATCAGTATGGGCTGGTGAACAAGATAAACTAAACATGAACTAGGGACCGAGTGATTTGATAATAGTTGGCATCATGAGAATTTCGTATTGCATTCCGGCAACAATAGAATGGACAACAGAAGAAGATCCATGATGAATTCAGAGAATGGTCATTCAGGGAGGCGTTTCCCTAAAGCAAGCAATATGAGCAAAATTAAGCTTGAGAGACTGTATGTGCCAGTTGCGCTAAGTGTCACAATTGCGAGTAAGGGAATTTGTTATCCTTGGTACAGAAGGATTCCGTAAGGCGAGTAAGGATCATTAATATTGTGAAAGGACACCAAAGATGAAGAGGTAAAACATCTATAGGTAGATCCTCGTGGCTTTAGCTCTTAGTACTCCCCTAAAAGGGGGAATATGGAGTAATGTGGCATTGAGTAGGAATTAAGTGGTTCTAGTGACTATGGAATGGTACAGGAAGAATGCGATAATAATGAAAAAGGAATGAGATGGCACTTATCCAAATCCTACAGATACGCTACGATTCCGGAATATTGTGCAAGCACGACATCAAGGAGAGGAAGTAAAAGTTCCTACCCGAGCTGTTATTAATAAATAAGGAGCCAGTGCGAAACATAAGTTAAGACAAAGGAAATAATCCAAGAAAGATTATGCAGAATATTGATATGAGAATGGGCCAACGAGTAGTTAGTAATTGATCAGGAAGAGCCCAGTTATGGCTAAACAGGAGGTTACAGACGAGTCAGCAGATCGTGTAAGACAAACATAGTAAAACCCAACATGGAGAATTCATCCTCACAGTAATGTCATTAGAATACTTGAGATATATTCAAATAGGAGTCGGGATAGTTAAAGGTACCGTATGACTGTTACGGGGATAAAAGAAAGTGCCACTGGGAAGGCAGTCAAAATATCAGTTCAGAAGCAACCCTACAAGCACAAGGGCACGGAGGTAAGCAACTACGGATGATTATAGCCAAAGAAGAACATTAAAAAGGTCCGTAATAAGCTCACAGCTTTACGAGAGTCAAGGATTCTCCCTAAGTACTACAACGAAAGAACTAGCTGAGGAGATAAGGAAGAAGGCTTCAACCTAAGCACAACAACCTAGAGAGGAAATGATAATGTAACAACAGTCTCGCAACAACATTGTAAGCGCTCCAAAGAAAGTGGCACCTATCGTGACTAATGAACGGGTAATAAAATCTAAAGTAATATTCGAGATCATATGAGTTTCACGAAAACTTCGAAATGCGTGGGAACTAGATAAGCTAAGTATGCACACAACAAGAGGGCAGAAAGTTCAGGAAAAGCAGTAGCTTATGTTTAAAGAAAGCTGAGAAGGAATGAAAAGAATTATTCGATCAATGATCCAGAGTTAGTTACGTTATGAACGCACTTAAGAGTTTGGAGTATTATCCATGCAGCATATATGTTGACAATCATACAGCCGTAGAAGATTCTGGTATAAGTTAAATGAAAGAACTGAGTCGAGGTCATAGACAAAGGATTAAATTGTTAGAAGATTGTATCATACATATTCCTCAGCACCCATGAAAGGCTAAACAGAATAACTAATACCATGAACCATAGATCGGGATATAACTTTAGCCGACATAAAGGCCAATCAGAAGAAAGAGGAAACTAAAGAGTTACATCAACTGAGTAAATTAGGAGTCTGCTTATTGGACCCAGAAAGTTACAAGCATCATGATTGAGAACATTGTAGAATCACTCTTAATATCAGAAGTACAAGAGAAATAGTATAGTAGCCATATTCTATAACAGCTCTACGATAGAGTCAGTTAGAAGAGTACCAGTATGGAGCTACCACTGAATTGTGTATGCCCCAGAGGTGCAAGTATTATGATAGAACTTCAAGTTGTAAATGTGAATTATACCTATGTGGAAGGGAGGTCATGAAAGAGATAAAAGATACGATGCAAGATTTTAAGGTAAGAAAGGTAAAGGTGAACAACGTACGAGATACTAAAATGCAGAAGGTTGTGAATAGCCCATATTGTGGATAAAAGTCTAGAAGCGCGGGGATCCAGTATCCAGGAATGATGGCAGCGTCGTCAGTGGCATACCTTCCAGCCTATGGTTTCTAAGTACAGAAAGGTCTAATTAGAGGGTAAAAGAAGAGTTAGAGACGATGTGATGTCTCGCTTGATGTTCCAGAATGACATAAGAAAATTTATGGTGCAAGCAAGTTGAAGGAAGGTTGAGAACAAGTATGAATAGATATGTGTAGGTCGCAAGCTAAAGTATGGTAGAGCGACAAGGTTTTAGGAAGACAAGAGTAAGGATAAGAAAAGGTGACAAGAATTGATAAGTTCTTGGGATTAAGCTCATGAAAATAAGAGAGCTGATGGATTCTCTAAGTTATAGAAGGCTCAGTATAGCCATAATGAACTCAAAGGAGTCTAAGACTAGTAGCATCTAGAAGAGATGGAATGCTGCCCTGGTAGTGGAATAAGGGCGTAATTGTGATAGATAAAGGATGGCGTTTGGGCCTTCGATTGAGTAATGACTTGAAGAGGATTGCATGAATTGTAAGTAGCTAAAATACCCATAGAAGGTGAGTCACATTGGGATGCTATAAAGTACGGTTATGGAAGTATAGTATCACTCCTAGGATCAACCTAATTACTCTTGATGTCCCCGATGAGACGCGAGCCCTAGCGGCAGTGTTACATAAAAGATCAAGTTATCAGTGGTAGATGATGAATCAACACTAAGGTGAATCAACAATAGTTGGATAAAAGTCCAACAGTATGAGATGAGATTAGACCATTAGTCTTAAGGATAAGCAACGAGAGTAACCTAGAGTTGGTTGCAGACCTTAGTAACGATAAATCGAAGTAAGAATTATGGTATAGTATGACCTAAGTAGAGGCAGTAAAGTCATACAAATGGATAACCAGGTCTATGAAATAAGATATAGCCATATTCGCAAGTTCTACATAGTACCGAGCGAAGAACTTCAGTACACCTATAGATGCCCAGAGAGGCATCCTATTAAGCCTTGTATATGTTTACAAAGTAAGGCCTAGAGATTGGCTAAAAGCTGGAGGAAAAAGGAGAGAAGAGTCGCATAGGCACACTTACAAGGTCAGTATCGTAAAGGCTGCATGATAGAAGGTAGCAATAGTTACGAGATTGAAAGGAATTCGATCACAAGTCATGGCGTGGGAAAGAGGCCTAAAAGGGGGAATTCCCTGGCCTTTGGATTTATTCACAAAACAACTGCCTAAATGGAAAGGAGAGTATTGACGCATTCACAAGAGCTATAAGTTATGAAAATGATAAGAGCATCAGTCAACATTCGAGGACGAATGTTTCAAAAGGGGGACTGATGTTACGCCCTGCAATATTACGTCGATATTACGTCCCGCAGTATTATATTACGATGATGTTATGCTTCGTAGTATTAAATTACAACGAAGTTGCACCCTGTAGTATTGTACGTTGAATTTGACGTAAGGTAATTGATATCAGTCCAAGGAAAAGATTATTTGGAGATTATAAGGATTATGCTATTTCAAACAAGTGGTCAGTAAATTCGTGAAGGTGAAAGGGGAAGCAAGTCAAAGAAAATGAATTTTCGTCCAAGTTTGGCATGTTGGGATAAATTTCATGCCAAGCGTTAATACCCGATATTTATGGACTAGTACCATACAAGGTACCATATGACCATGATAGTAGTATGTATAAAGTGTATTAAAAATAAGTAAAATTTTAAGTAATTTGAGACAATTCTTAATTATACAGGTAATTGATTAATTATCAGGTAATGGGACATTACCCAATTAATTAATAAATTATCAGATAAGACTAACCCCCTCCCCCCCCCCAAAACAAACGTGGCAGTAAGCCACTATTAGTACATATGACTAAGTAGTCATATGAGCTTACGTGGCTATCTAAGATTAATAGGAATTTAACAAGTAAGACTTATTACAAGTCTTGTTTCCATTTCATTTGGACAAAAATCAGAACGTCCTTAGTCATAAAGTAAGAATCAATATATCTTTCTTCCTAGTTCAAAGTACTTCAAAAACAGAAGCTAAACCCAATCCACAAAGGCTTCCAACGAAATTCTTGCAACAAAACAATTCCAACGAGAATTGTTAGAATCGTAGCAACGTAAAATTTTGCGGTTCTAAAGGAGTACTGTGCAATCTTCTCCAAGAATATTATA
Source organism: Nicotiana attenuata (assembly GCF_001879085.1). Lineage (NCBI taxonomy): Eukaryota > Viridiplantae > Streptophyta > Magnoliopsida > Solanales > Solanaceae > Nicotiana > Nicotiana attenuata. The sequence continues at coordinate 6,478,423 of NC_031990.1, forward strand.
CGGATTTTTCCCTACTCCATGTATGGTAAGGCTATCCCTTCTTTCTTTTTGGCATGATCTATGCGACACGAACGAAACGAGCAAATGCACAACTTCCATAAATGATCCTATTCATAGAAGTACTAGAGATGCCTATGTTCTTGAATTCCCATATGTCTTATTATTCTATCGTCTGTTCATGGGTCTAAAAAATACGTAAGTTGGTAAAGTTTATTTCATGATATTAATCAGATGCATAACGGTCTTATGACGTACCGCGAGATTTTATTAACGTATTTCATATGCATTTCATGCATTTATACATGCACATTGACCCATGACCAGATGGCGTTATATATATATATATATATTATATATATATATTAAATATATATATATATATATATATATATATATATATAATATTATATGGGATATGGGAAAGTTCATGGCGTTATATACGCACCACCACCTGATTAGCTGGTATACGTTGATGATTTTGCCAACAGTGGCCGAGATGATATGATGGGATGCCCTCAGAGGCCTGATAATGTTATGAAACACGTATCTATGCACGACATGACATTCATACGCATATGCACGACACAATAATTATTTCATGAATTACACAGTTATCCAGACTTACAAGTGAGTCATTTACTCTATATTTCTTCCATGTCTGTTATGCACTTATTTATGTGCCTTATATACTCGGTACATTATTCGTACTGACGTCCCTTTTTCCTGGGGACGCTACGTTTCATGCCCGCAAGTCCCGATAAACAGGTCGAGAGCCCTCCAAGTAGGCTATCAGCTCAGCGGAAGATGTTGGTGTGCTCCATTTGCTTCGGAGTTGCTTGTTTGGTTAGTATGATTTAGACGTGTATTGTTTGGTGTGGCGGGAATCTGTCCCGACCTTTATGAAAATTATGTATTCTTATTGGCTTGTAGACAGATGTCATGTACGTATAAGATTGTATGGCCTTGTCGGCCTATGTTCAGTATACGAGTGGTTATTTTGGTCTTATAGGTCCGCATGTCTTATGTATAAGTTGGTATCACATGTTGTATTCTACTTATCTCACGACAGCCTTCCGGCTCAGTTATCTATGATAGTATGACATGAAAAGATACGTTATGTTGGTACTCGATTGAGTAAGGTATCGGGTGCCCATCTCGGCCCATCGGTTTAGGTCGTGACATATGGGGTCCTTATAAGACACCTACTCATGATAGAAAGCATTTTTTCCTTACTATAGTAGATGACCATAGCAGATTTACATGGGTCTACTTGTTGCAAATGAAGAGTGATGTTGCTACTGTACTAAAGATGTTTCTCCCATTAATAAAGACTCAGTTTTCTATTGTTATTAAGATGGTTAGAACTGACAATAGAACAGAATTTTTTAATAAAGTATGTACTGACTTGTTCAATTCTTATGGTATAATACATCAAAGCAGTAGTGTGTATACCCCTCAGCAGAATGGGATAACTGAGAGGAAACACAGGCACATTTTAGACATTGCTCGAGCATTGAAGTTTCAAGCTCAAGTTCCCACTAGATACCGGGGAGAATGTGTAGAGGGGGTTGTCTACTTGATCAATAGGCTGCCTACTAAAGTTATACAAGGCAAATCACCCCATGAATTGTTGCATGGAAAGCCATCATCCCTTGATCATTTGCGAGTGTTTGGATGTCTTTGCTATGCCACCACTGTTGTTAGAGATGACAAGTTTGGTGCGAGGGCAAGAGCAACAGTTTTCTTAGGATACTCTACTACTCAAAAGGGTTACAAACTCTTGGATCTCAGCAACAACAGATTTTTTGTGAGCCGTGATGTTGTTTTCAAAGAACACATATTTCCATTTGCTAAGTCCTCTGAAGCTCACTCTCACTTATTTTTTCCCGATTCTTGTCCTGTCTTTGATATAGCCCCTGAGAGGGGGAGATCTCTTGATACTCAGGTAGCTCATCAACAGAACAACCAACCTATAAATCAACAAATTCATGGGCATCAAGATGTGCACAATGCAGATGCAACAAATGCAGATTCCAGTGAAGATGCAACAAATACAGACTCAAATGTAGATGTAACAAATGTAGATCCCAGTTCACCTGTAGATATTGATACACTTCCTAATCAAGCTGATGTTGATCCTGTTCAACACTTTGACAATGTTGAGGTTGAAGAAATGGCTGAAATGTTTGATAGTGTATCAGCAGCTGATAATGAAGGAGATGGAGTTCCTGATGCTAATTTAACAGACACTAACCTAAGGAGGTCTGGGGGAACTACTAAAGCACCACTATGGCTTGAAGACTATGTTACAACATAAAAACAGAAGGACATTATGTATCCACTATCAAACTATATTTTTTTATCACAAGTCGTCTACACAAGGCAGGAAGTTAGTAGCAAATATTTCAGCAGTCATAGAACCACAAACATTTCAAGAAGCTTCAAAGGATGAGAGGTGAACAGAAGCTATGAAGCTGGAGATTAAAGCTCTAGAAGACAACAATACATGGGAGATATTTGATCTTCCTAAAGGCAAGAATTAATTGGATCAAAATGGGTATACTAGATAAAATACAAAGCTGATGGTGAAATTCAGAGGTTCAAAGCAAGACTGGTCGCAAAAGGTTACAGCCAAAAAGAGGGGTTGGACTATCATGAAACATTCTCACCACTCACTAAAATAGTGACAGTCGGGTCTGTCATTGCATTGGCAGCCTCAAAGAACTGGAACATTTTCCAAACAGATGTGTATAACGCCTTTTTACAGGGAGACTTGTTTGAGGAAGTTTATATGAAGCTTCCTCAAGGCTTCAGGAGACAGGGGGAGACAAAGGTATGCAAACTAGTGAAATCCTTGTATGGTCTGAAGCAAGCTTCAAGACAGTGGAACATCAAACTGTTAGAGGCTTTGGTTGATGCAGGCCACTGTCAAAGCTTACATGACTATTCTATGTTCACTAAGAAAGGAAAAGGTGACATAGTGGTGGTGTTAGTATATGTAGATGATCTTTTGATCACAGGAAGCAGTGATAGCCTGATTCAACAGACCAAAAGGGTATTGCATCAGAAGTTTAAGGTGAAAGATCTTAGAGAATTGAAGTTCTTTCTTGAGATAGAAGTGCTGAGATCACACAAGGGAATCCTGTTGAACCAAAGAAAATATGCATTGCAGCTGATATCAGACTTAGGACTGGGAGGAGCCAAACAAGTCTCAACACCTTTAGACACAAATCAGAAGTTCACTTCAATAGAGCATGACAAACATTTAGGTGTTTCAGGGGATGAGCCATTAGAAGATGTGACAGCCTACCAAAGACTAATAGGGAGGCTGTTGTACTTAACACTCACAAGACCAGACATAAGTTTTGCAGTGCAAACACTGACTCAATTCATGCAAACTCCAAAGAAGTCACACTGGGATGCAGCATTAAGAATTGTGAAATATGTAAAACTAGAACCAGGAATAGGCATAATGATGAATAGTGGAGCAGTAGATAGTCTTACTTGTTTCTGTGATGCAGATTGGGCAGCATGTCCCGACACTAGGAGGTCAGTCATAGATTTATTGGTTAAATTTGGGGACTCCCTGATATCTTGTAAGTCAAAGAAACAACAATGTCGAGGAGCTCAGTTAAAGCAGAGTACAGAAGTTTAGCTACAGCAACTTCAGAGGTAGTGTGGCTTTTAGGGGTATTTGCAGAACTGGAGCGCAGATCAAACAGCCTGTAGACATGTTTTGTGATAGCAAGGCAGCACTTCAAATTGTAGCAAATCCTATTTTTCATGAACGAAATAAGCACATAGAGATTGATTGTCACTTTATAAGAGATAAGATCAAGGAAGGCAAGCTGAAAACACATTATGTGAGGACTAAAGAACAACCGACAGACTTGCTGACAAAAGGACTTGGGAGAGTTATGCATGTATACTTGTTAGGCAAGCTAGGAGTGCTCAACATTTTACACCCTCCAGCTTGAGGGGGAGTATTGAGAATACGTAGTTAGTCTAATACAACTTAGTAGCTAATTGAGCAATTAAGTTGTTAGTAGTTAGTTAAGTTGTTAGCGCTCAGTTGACAGCTGGATGTGAGCTGTTCATTAGTGGATTATTAGGAAGTTAGGGTTTAATTATAAATAGCACCGTACAGTGTATTTTGACACATTCAATACAACAACAAGCTTCCTTCTCAAATATCTTCTCTATTCTCCATGGATGAGCTGAGAGATAGAGCTTCATACAGTGAGGAATTTGACAAAGAAGCACTAGGACAATTATATCTGATATTATGTTTACGCTGAAAAACTGTATTGTGCAGTGGCATAGCCACATACAAGGAAGAATGGTCAGTTGAACATCCTTCATCGAAAAATTATATTGTGTATATTAAACATTATTTGCGTATATAAAAAATTAATTACGTATAAAAATTAAATATTTTATAGCAAAATTCATGGCATCGCCACTGATTGTCGTGGACTTACCCAATTAGGCCAACTGCAATAGTACTTGAGCAAACACTATTTCTTTTTTCGATTTTCCTATTTTCGGGTATTGAGAATTTCATCAAATAACATTCTTAAAAAAGAACTACATAAACCTTGGCAGGAAATTGTATGTTCCATAAGCTTATCCTTTCACTTCAATACAACAAAATCAAATATTGCAGCTGGCAAGATTTGAACTGAATAAATGTATGTTCGAATGCACTATAATTGGGGATTTCTTCTTGCTAGTTCCATAAGCTTATCCTTTCACTTCAATACAACAAAATCAAATATTGCAGCTGGCAAGATTTGCTACTCTAATTGCACAAATGCACTGGCTGTAGGATAAGTTGGACATTTGTGATAGTTACCACCCACAGAGAGTAAGGAGTTTAGAATATAAAAATCAAAACATTTATATCTTTTTCTTATTTGACATTAATTAATCCTTTATGATTTTCTAGTTTGTATATTTAAAAATTACATGCGAAATAATATTAATGATAATTTAATTAAAAATATGTACTAAATTGTAAGAGATCGTAGTCAATAACAACAAAGTGTTCAAAAGGAGATTACTATAAGAAGATTATCTCAACAATTCCTTGTTTAATACGTTACCATCAATATATAATAATCATTAATACACACGTCAACATCAGGATCAATAGTCCTAATTCGATTTTATCCCCACACGCTTCCTTTTTTAATTCTTGAACATTCTTTTTCATTTACCTCCTAATTTTGCTTCATCATAAAGATTCAGGTATATTAACTGCGTTGATAAAGAAACAAAATTGGTACTACTTACATTAGTTTCGGCCTGAAGCAATCTAATCCCTCCAACAAATAATTGACACGATTGCAGTACTATTTCAATGAGCGTTAAATTAAATATTTGAAGAATCTGATGTCATCCTATATGAATCTGTGATTACTAATCCTCCTCGAACGACCAATTACTCAATGCAAATTACAGACATCATGCGAATTGCGAGTGCTACTCTTAGGACATGTTTGTTATTAAACTGGAAGACATATTTTGAAGGAAAATAAGAATTAAAGACTAATAATAAATGTTGGCAGATTAACTGAATCGTATGTTATGATGAAATTTTTTAGTATTAATTAAAGTTTGGTAATAGAACTTAAGCTTTGATTGAAGCAACCAATATGAAATTTAAGTAAAGGAAGTCGTTTTCCTCGAGTTAATATATATATATTTTTTTTTTTTTTGGAGAACATTGTACAAGTTTGAGCTTAAACATGACGTTAGCAAATTCTCTCTCACACATTACTCTTAATTTTCACGAGTAGCTGCTCCACTCAAATCAGGCTAGATCAATCAAAAATGAGTATCATAAGAAGAAGAACGACTCCTTTTTATATGTGCAAAATTGTTTTGCAGAGTAATAATATATTATTGTATACATAAATATGCATTTGAAAACGCTGGATCGTGCATAGTCACTACCATAAGTAGGTTTAGTGGGATTATTAGTAGATAAGTAAAGTGGATTAGGATAAGTGGGGGCAAAATTTACGGAAAAATTAAGGTCACTACTCACTAGCGTTACCGTAATATCCCCAAACAAAGAAAATTACTGTTGCTCTTGTTAATTTTGTGGATAACGTTGCATGCATGGGATGCATACAGCCACAAAAAGAGCTATGATCACTCGACCTTTTTTCTTTTTTTATCTATTTGTTCTCAGTATGAAACTGAAAACAGGAAAATTTGCTCATCCATTGTTGGTATTTAAGAATTAGATGGTTGTCCTATAGTATTTGATAGATAATTGTTTATGCATACAAGTTGCAAGTGATACGTACTTTCAATATAAACTGAGGTTTCAAAAAATCCATATCCAAAAACATGATCCCCTGCCTGAAATTCACCGATTTAATTAGTCTCCCTTTGCCATTTGCCTTGTTTTAGCTTTTCAGTTGCATTCTCAGCTTGTTTTAATCTCCTTTATGATCTTCTATTTCGAGCATTAATCAGCTAGATGGCGAATACAGAGACAATAAGAACGATAGTTGGAATTATTGGTCTGTATCTTACGTACTATCCAATATTCATCATACAGATTTATAAGTTATATATATATCAACTGCTTAACATTTTTTTTCATGGATAATTCATGCAGGAAATGTTATATCTTTCTTCCTCTTCCTATCCCCTGTGTAAGTCCTCTGGAATAATGTACATTATGAATTTTTGATTAATAAAGTATATATCTTTGGTCCTGAATCATTGGTGAATTTAGCTGTATTTTTTTTTTTTTGGTAGGCCAACGTTCATTAAAATATGGAAATTAAAGACGGTGATGCAATTTAGACCAGATCCTTATGTTGCTACTGTTCTAAATTGTGCAGTGTGGATATTTTATGGAATGCCCTTTGTTCATCCAGATAGCCTACTGGTCATCACCATTAACGGCATCGGTCTTGTTATAGAATTAATTTATGTCTCAATCTTCTTTATCTATTCCGAATGGCCAAAACGTGTACGTATTTTATTATATACACTTTTAATTACTTAATTATCCAAATTAATTTGAACTAACATATGTGTATTTTTTTTAATAACTGAATATCAGCGGAGGATTATAATTGCTTTGATAATTGAAGTAATATTTGTGGCGATTGTCGTTTTCGTGACGCTTACGTTCCTCCATGATACCAAGTCCAGATCCATGCTTGTTGGAATATTAGCTATCATTTTCAATATTCTTATGTACACTTCGCCCCTTACCGTCATGGTATTAATTTATCCACTGGAATCCTTCTTCTTCTTTTTTCCCATTCAAATTTTAATTTGACATATGTATGCACTAATTAACGTTTGCTGTTTTCTTTTAGCATCGAGTCATCAGCACCAAGAGTGTGAAATACATGCCATTTTTTCTGTCACTTGCAAATTTTGCCAATGGATGTATTTGGTTCGCCTATGCATTCCTCAAATTTGATATCTACATCTTGGTAATTAGATTCCTTTTATTATTCGTCGATCCTGAATATATTGATAATTCATGTACATTACTAGTTTACTACATAATCTAAAGCTTGATAATAGCATTTTGAATCTGTAATGTTTGAAAACAATAGGTACCTAATGGTCTGGGAGCGTTATCTGGAGCAATTCAGCTCATCCTTTATGCAACATATTATCGCTCCACCAACTGGGACGATGATGGAAAGTCAAGTGAAATTGAACTTCCAGGGAACACCACACCCTAATTTAGTTCAATTTAGGATTTAAGTTAGATTTACCGATAGTGTAACAACAACAACATATCCAGTAAAATCCCACTAGTGGGGTCTGGGAAGAGTAGAGTGTACGCAGACCTTACCCCTACCCCGAAAAGGGATTTACCGATAGTGTAAGGAATTTTTAATTATTATCAGTACAATTAGCGTATTATAGCAGGTTGCTTACTACTTTTCTAGGCTACCAGTCAATTATCAGAGAGAGTTCATTATCTCCGTGTAAATGCAGTTTCAGCGGCTTGATTGTGTAAATAATTTATGCTTTTAGCTTCTTGTTTTGTTTCTACACATTAGGAATTGTGCTATCAAAGTAGAAAACTCTTTTCTTTTTAATAACTGATGAAACAATAGTTATCTTTCCGTGTAATTCTTGTGCATCGAAAATCTTTTTATCTGATGTCCCTGAAGGGGACGTATACTGTTGATCTGCATTAATTAGTAGTTTTGAGATTTATTACAAGGAGGAATCATGGCAGCCCAATTGGTTAGATACTTGAACTTTCACCAGTTGTTGGGGGTTCGATTCCTCACGTCGTTACCCCCTTCTCTATTTCCCTTTCCCATTCCCCATATATAGCAAAAAAATCCTGGAAAGTACAACTAGGCTACTGTTAGACCCTTGACAAAGTTGATCGGCAAATGGCCCGGCAGTGGCAAGGATTCGGCATGATGGCCTTGCCATTGGCCTATGTGCGGGGGAAATCAACATGTAAGAAGATGCGAGCGTTGTCAATGGCAACAAACTGTTGCAAGGCTAAGCGTGACGGACTACACTACTGGTGTGACGGACTACACTAAAGCACGAGTGGGCTGTGTGCAAGCAAAGGCCAAGGTCTTGAATGAACAAGGCGAGCTGGATGGAAGCTTGACAAAGCAATGCGGGAAAGACCTAGGCGCTAAGACGAGGCGGATTAGCAGTGTCAAAGGGCAAGGCTAAGCGCAATGCCAGCCTTGGGCGTGCAGCAGCTGGCCAGAAACACGCACATGCAGCGCACATGGAGTTGTGCGCATGCTGTGCAGTTGGGCGATTACAACTGCCTTGTCCAAAGAGTGGCTGATAATGGGGCTAAGTGTATGCACGTTTTTAGGCATGTTAGATCATGACATGCACGTTTTTTTTTATCATGGGTGATCATGGCCTATCAATTGGGGGTGTCAACTGAAATAGGAAAACTGAAATGGGTTGTCTACACTATAAATATGTGTGTTAGCAGCCCAAAAACGTTTAAGTACCTAGGGAGGAAAAATAGGCAAGATGTAGGCATAGGGTTGTCTATGTCATGGCTTGAGCATGGCAAATTTTGTGCCATCCTTGCCAAAATCACTGAGCAGCACGAAATGTCTTAGGCAAGGGCTTTTATAAGGCAGATGGTGCAAGAGTCTGCAATTTTGTGAGTTGGTGTCTGTTAAGGATGGCAGCACCTTGCCAAACTCGAGATTTTCCTTTGTAATTTATCTATTATAAAATGTTGGGAAGGGTCCCCGTAATTCTACTTGTGCCTTTACTTATTTTATGATACCTTGAAATTATTCTAAGTGTTAAACCTCGAAAGCGAAAGAAATTGAGGTGAAGGCTGAGCCAAGTTGGAACTTGACTGCCGCACAGCGGGCAGGTTCTCGGCGAACAGAAAACGCCCCTGTGACAACTGGTACAGAGCGGGAGCAAGTTCATGACGAGGGCGAGACGGCCATGGACAAGACGGCAAGACAAGGGGTCAGTGTGCTTGTTCGTGGAAGGGACTGTCCGTGTTTAGAAAATTCAGAATAGGCAAGGAAGGCAGTGATGCAAGATTTCAAGTTGAGGGGAGCCAAAATCAGTGGTGGGTTCTTTCAAATCAAGTCAGTTGCATGCTAGATTTGCTGTGGAAATGACGGGCAGGAAGGGCAAATGAGAAAAACGCTGCACTTGATGGCAAGGACAACGTAATTCTCAAAAGGGTGCTAAATTTGTGATGTCTTTGCAAATGGCGAGCATATATGTGTTGAGAATTATTCGACGAGGGCACCGAATTCAACTGGTTGGGGTGGTTTGTTAGACCCTTGACAAAGCTGATCGGTAAATGGCGCGGCAGTGGCAAGGATTTGGCATGATAGCCTTGCCATTGGCCTATGTGCGGGGGAAATCAATATGCAAGACAATGCGGGCGTTGTCAACGGCAACAAACTGTTGCAAGGCTAAGTGTGGCGGACTACACTACTATTGGAAGGCTAAGGTATGACGGACTATACTAAAGCACGAGTGGGCTGTGTGCAAGCAAAGGTCAAGGTCTTGAAGGAACAAGGCGGACTGATTGGAAGCTTGACAAAGCAATGCGTGAAAGACCTAGGCGCTAAGACGAGGCGGCTTAGTGCCAAGGCAGTGGCATTGGCAACACGGTGTTTCCTTGGCTTAGGTGAGTGGCTGGCACCTAAGGAATTTGTGGGCAAACGACTTAGCAAGGGAACTGGCATCATGGCTTGGTGATTTGATGCTAATATCAGCTTGGCATTGGCAAAGGCAGACTTGATCAAGTAGGGGCGACTTGACATGAACAAGCGGTTGTGGCAGCGAGCGTGCGTGCGACTAAGTCATGGGCGACAAGCTATGGCTATGGCATTGGTTGCAGAGCAGTGTCAAAGGGCAAGGCTGGGCGCAATGCCAGCCTTGGGCGTGCAGCAGCTGGCCAGAAACACGCACATGCAGCGCACATGGAGCGGTTATCAAGTGTGTTGTGCACATGCTGTGCAGTTGGGCGGTTACAACTGCCTTGTCCAAAGAGTGGCTGATAATGGGGCTAAGTGTATGCACGTTTTTAGGCATGTTAGATCATGACATGCACGTTTTTTATCATGGGTGATCATGGCCTATCAGTTGGGGGTGTCAACTGAAATAGGAAAACTGAAAATGGGTTGACTACACTAAATATGTGTATTAGCAGCCCCAAAAACGTCTAAGTACCTAGGGAGGGAAAATAGGCAAGATGTAGGCATAGGGTTGTCTATGTCAAGGCTTGAGCATGGCAAATTATGTGCCATTGCCTTGCCAAAATCAGTGAGCAGCACGAAATGTCTTAGGCAGAGACTTTTATAAGGCAGATGGTGCAAGAGTCGATAATTTTGTGAGTTGGTGTCTGTCAAGGGTGGCAGCACCTTGCCAAACTCAAGATTTTCCTTTGTAATTCATTTATTATAAAAGGTTTGGAAGGGGTTCCCGTAATTCTGCTTGTGCCTTTACTTATTTTATGATGCCTTGAAATTATTCTAAGTGCTAAACCTCGAAAGCGAAAGAAATTGGGGTGAAGGCTGAGCCAAGTTGGGACTTGACTGCCGCATAGCGGGCAGGTTTTCGGCGGACAGAAAACGCCCCTGTGACAGCTACCATGTTATTGACTCCCAACTGAAAAAAGAAAACAGAAAAAAAAAAGAAAAAAAAAAAGAAGAAGAAGAAGAAGAAAAAGATAACAAGGCAGAAATCAGTTGTCAAATTCCAACTATTTCCAGACTACCAGTTAAGATTCATTTGTTCAAAAGACAATAGGAGTAAATACAGATATTTTTATTAGCATGCTTCGCACATTTCATTTTAGCCTCAATGTTTATGACTACTACTGTTATATAAATAAATGTATTGACATAGAAGAAAGCAGTGTCAATTCCATCACCCAACCTACAGAAGCCAAATTGATGACATATTTGAAAATTTCCCAGAAATAAAAAAAGAAAAGAAACAATGGATATATTATAAGGAAAAAGAAAAAAGGGAAGAAAACAAATGGAAAAGAAGACATGAATGTATAAGCTTTACATCAACCAAGAGAATGCATGTACACAGCTTCCCAATAGAACCGCGAAAATATTCTGGCTCTGCAAGTTCACTTCGTCAAATATTTGGAAATTGAGATAGAATTTACCTACTTCTGCATGTCTTCTTGAGCTACAAGCTTCAAGGCCCACGATACTTTCGGAAACACAAACAACCCTGTTGTTGATCAGCGGGAATCATTCCTCCGCCTTTTGATGTATCAATAGCCTCTATCATGGATACTACCTCGTCCATCTCAGGCCGCTTGTCAGGGTTAGCGTCCCAACATCTCTTCATTACATTAGCAAGGGAACTTGGGCAACACCTTGGTATTTCTGGCCTTAGATTCTGTGTGGCACAACAGAATCCACAGTTAATCAAGGGAGCATAGGCAGAAGATCAAGAAGTGACCAATAACTATACATTCTTCTCTATCTGTCTTCTTCATATATCATTACTTATATCCAGGAAGTGCTAAAAAGCTGGAGGTTTTACCTGGCAAACCACAGCTGAAGTTACTTCTGAGAAGCTGAGATTAGAATATGGCATGTCACAGCAATAGATTTCCCACACACATATGCCAAAACTGTAAACATCGCATTTTCTATTGTATGGATTGCCATTGAGAACCTGTAGTTTCAGCATTCAACAATTTAGCAACAGCGGATGTAAAGTACAACAACTCTTTCATTTGCAACATTTTCATTCTTGCACATTTTCTTTCCCTGCATTTTAAAAAGTTTATCCAACACTTTCACTAATTCACTTGATTTTGGGGGTTAAAATCCCTACATTCACGTGACTCTTCCTCCGGGTTAGAAAAAGATGGGGATTGCAATAGGAAAAGATATAGCATATTTCGAAAAATCAACAACGAACATTGTGTTCTGTAGTAAGTTATACAGATCAAGGCTCATAGCATGTGTCTCTTGCACACTTATGCATTGTACACAAGTTGACGAATGAATCTTGGCGAAAAATAAGGGAACACTATGCAAGCAAGAATACCAAGAAAAAGCTTTATATATGCTGAATCTGCTTAATCCAACAAAAGAACAGAATGAGCAGACAGATTACTGACATGAATGAAAGACATTCATGGAGAGGTGAATCCTACTCCACTTCTGAATTACCTCAGGAGCCATATATCCAAGGGTTCCAGTCTCCCCAGTCATGTCATTTGGATTAGAGGCCTCAACGCGAGCAACCCCAAAATCTGCAATTTTTACTGTACGTGTCTTATCCAATAGCATATTCTCTGTCTTGACATCTCTATGCACAATCTTCTCAGAGTGAAGGTAACTTAACCTAAAAAAGTTCAAATGATTGACCTCAGTTCAGGTAAATGATAAATCGTATATATAATTCAGAGGGGTTTCAAATACATGAGAAAAAGTCAGAGCTCCGATTTACCCTCTGGCCATATCAAGTGCAATCTGCACAACTACTTTGAATGCTAGCTTCCTTCTTCTGTTCTTGATAAGGTAAGATTTTAATGCACCGCCCGGAAGGTACTCCACTATGACGCAGCATATGTTACTAGGCATGCCAATATGACCATTTTCTGTTTGTACATTTAGCCCAGAAGAGCCCATGGTTGCTCCGATGAACTGTGAGATTGGAGAGAGATATTAGTTATATGATGTGAAAAAAACAGTTTATTACAAAAATATGGGTAAATCTAAGCAACAATCAGTTTGTATGCTGAGACATGAGATAAGATTTTAGACATATGCAGTTTCCACAATCCAACGGCCTTTATGTTGTGCATGAAATACAGCACTAGAGATTAGGCCTCCAACCAGCAGAGACATAGTAAATCATTATAAACAGCAGCCTGTAAAATTAACACATATTAGATATTGCAGTTATTTTCTACAGCCAACGAAAACGTACAGGCAACGTTCACAACACCCTTAACTATCCTTCAAGCATCATGCTTTCACCTTCACCATAAAGGTTTCTGATACATCAATTAATTAATTTTGTATCTCATTTGTTTAAACCAGAAATAACACATAAGATATCTTTTGTCCTCACAATGATGTTTCCAAAATCAAGACGCTTTTATATTCTCCATGCTAACACGGTAGCTCAAGTACATCAAATATCAGATATCAGAACTTGACTATCAAACTACAACTTCTAAAGATTGAAACAAAATTCAAAAAGACATTGTTGCAACTTACAGCCTTGTATCCTGATGATTGGAGTTTAAGGTTCATCTATTCAAGTTGACCTAAATACAGAATATTCTTTTTCCCTTTTCCCACTTTGAAAGTTAGGTAATGGTGTCTATGCATTATACTGTTAACGTCCTTGTCAACATGACGTTCTGATCCCCACCATCAACCTATCAAGAGCTTGCCAAATTTCCCAAGATCAGCCTTTTTCTCATCTTCATTATAGAAAAATCATCTGAACCTACCATTATAAACTCAAAAATAATGTGGCTATTCACATGGCTTATAAAAGTTAATCTATTGTTTCCTTCGTTCTTCTCTTTTTGTAGATATTGCTCTGTTGATTGCTTTACCCATTATAAGTAGCTACTAATACCTATAAGGAACATCACTTGAATTCGTGCTCCAAACGAAAACTTTAAAAAAAGATCTACTAGATGCATTTAAATAACACCCTTATGCAAATATTACAAAACTGAATTAAAAAGAAAACCTTATGCAAAGCTTCAGCACTTTGACAGAATAGCGAAACATTCATATTTGTGACACAAAGATAAGCACACCTTTGATACGTAACTTGTCTTCAAATTCACATTTAGGAGGTAACACGAGCACGACTCACATAGTTTCGGTACTACTAATCAGAACCTGCTAATATAGCAAAAATTCGTACTCACAGGACTAAATTGATCTCTCCACCATAATCTCTTTCCTACTGTAGAACCACCATCGCTCATGTTTTAGTTTTTTTCTCATTCATTAACATCTAAACAAAAGTATCTTACTTTAAATGTAATTAATTTCTTTTTAGATATGTACATATCTTGAGCAAGCTGTGATTTACAATAGCTAATCACCACCAAACTAGCTAAACGAAGTTTCTTGGCCATGAAATGGAAAGATAGAGGCTCGTCATGCATATTACAATGGCATTGCCGTTGAAGAAGTGCTCTACTAGCACTATGTCCACACTTTGTTCCCAAAGCAGTGCAAAAAGTATGAATTGAGTAAAAGGTAGCATAGACTGGAAATTATTAGCAAATGGACCATCAAAGTTTTAGCCCCTGTGATAGGAACGACCATTAAGGACAATGAAGTTTCATGCAGAAGCAGTAGTATCCAAGAGGTTCTAAATCATTTCCTCATAAAAAGTTTATAGGTTGAATGTCACCTTAGTAACATTTGGATGGTCAAGCTTATGCCACACTGAAACTTCCTGAGTAAAAGCTGCCCTTAGTGATGATATTTCAGCATCTGTTCTGTGGCCCTCTTCCCCCCAGTCCAGTAGTTTCACTGTAGAATGTTAACAGAAACATGTTAGTAAGACCACTAGTTTATGGTAGTCATTAAATCATTCCAAAATTTGTTAAAAAGTTTCAACAGGAAAAATGGACAATTTTTGGACAAGCAAATTGGTTAAGGCCCTGTAGGAGCGACAATGACAACCACATTTAACACCAAAATGCTATTTAAAGCAAGGATATAAAAACAAAAACAGAAAACCAAAATTAATGAGAGAGCAAGAAAATGAGATCCAGAGTTGTAGGATCAGGATGGCAAGCATTAGTGTTTTGGATTACTTTATTACTTGAATTACAGATAGGATCACATGAAAGTTCAGAAATACAGCAATAATGCAAGACCAGCCAAGTTAATGCAATCATCTGCAACTTGCATAATTCAATTCAAACCCGTGCTGTTATTCACGGATTCCATAAGAATACACTCAAATGACAAACCATCAAAACACTATACAGTATTCATTCTTTTACTCCCAAACACACTCCAACCACATGAAGAAAATTAATAAAAGCAGCAACCATAGATCGACACTATTTCCTTATTAGTCCGTTTTAAAAAGATTGGCCCCTTTCAAAATTTCCTTAGTAGGAAGCATTTATAGCCACACAAATGATATGACATGTTTAAGACCACATTTATCCAAGTCTTCCCTTCTTTATTAAAGTTTGTACCAAAAAGTAGGACAATCTTTTCTAAACGGAGGGAGCAGTAGTTATATCCAGCAGCCTATAGAACATTAAAATTGAACCATGAATAGGCCCACAAAAATAATACTAAACACAACAAATAAATTTTCCACTAGTTATTATAGAATTAATGACTTTCCAAAATTGTAAACGCATGAACCATTTTTTACCATCAATTCTGTTTAAGTTCCTAGCACCTCTTCAAGATAGTGTGATCCATGCACTAAAACAAAATAAAAGGACAGGATAAAGAGAAAAGAAAATAACTTCTTAACAGTATAAAAGGAAAATGGACCGACAGTCCCAGAAATGCTGCGACACACCTCCTCCCGTGGTTCCCTAACTAACTCCCCTCCAAAAAAGTTAAAATGGATAATTAACAATAATAATGATAATAATAAATTTTATTTTTTTAGAGGGAAAAAAAAACGAAAATCAAAAGTAATTGAGTAACTGTATCACCCAGAAACCATTGAACAAAATGCTTTTTTTTTTTTTTAAGTATGGATAAAAACAGATAGGTGACTGACCGGCAACATCTTGGCCGTCGTAAATGCCACGGTGGACGGTACCAAAGGTGCCACGAGCAATGACACTTTTGATGATGAGTTTGGAAGGGTCAATTTCCCAGTCGTATCTTTGCTTGGGCTTGACGGAGGAAGATAAAGAGAGGGCAGCCGCAGTGGCGGTGGTGTAATTAATGCAAGAATCATCGAATGGTTTCTTCTTTTCCATAGTCCATGCTCTGTTGAGGTGCTTCTCCAGTTGCTCATCCAAACTCTTCAAATCAATCTGATCAGCTCTCACAAAACCATCACTGCTCTTCTCCATTTCGTTTTCTGCTTCCCCTTTTTCTCTCTGTGTTCAAAAAGATGAATATTTGATTGTTTCTTTGGGTAATATGATTGTTCAGTTGGGGTGATTTGGTATTAATTGTTTACGAACTAGTTTTAGAGGGAGGAATTAATAAAGGCAAAATGTTTTTGGTTTGGTGCAGGGGAAGAAGAAAGGGAAGAGAAGAGGAGTAATATGAGAGCATAACGCCATGTGTGCACATGGAATTGCCTGAAGCCAACGTGTATTCCTGACCCCACCACTCTTTTCTTCTTTCTTTTCTCATTTTTTTTCTTCTACCTTCTCTTTTATTAGAAAAATGGTAGTAATGTTTACTCTCTACTGTCGAAAATAAGCTACATCTTTTCCTTTTGTTATAAATATATTATATTATAAATATTCATTTAGTGCTCCGTTGTAAATAAGCTTTTTAAAGAAAAGAAGCTTATTTAATACTGTATTGGAAATAAACCTCCTGAAGAAGCTTATCACTTCGATAGTCCGTTATGTATAAACATTACCCCTAGTTGAAGATTATCTATATCTAGTACAAGCTTATCACTTCGATAGTCCGTTATGTATAAACATTATCCCTAGTTGAAAATTATCTATATCTAGTACAGTAACAGAGGAGATTTCAGTTTATTATGTACATAAGTTTGAAGTTGAATAATATATCAGTTTCTCTCTATACTTGTCTTTACTTTATAGTCTTTATTTTATAACACTTTTCAGTTTCTTATTAAAATTGTATCGCGATATTCAAATTGTTACTTTGTTACAGTTTTGGCATGTTAATATTCTTATCTTTTTTTCCAACATGTTAGTCTTTTACTTGGCATTGCCTAACCGATATCCACTTAAATGAGTGAATTGTACATGTTCAAAAAATTATAAGAAAATATTAAAATTTACTCCATAACTTTTTATTATGATCTACAATTAAGGTGGAATTCCGACAAAAAATGTTTTAAGGGTAAAAACAAGATGTTTTTGTAAAAATTGCACGGGCGTCCTATTTGGTCGACCTTATTTAACCTATACCTATTTTTTTATGAGACTTTTTCCTTCTTATACCATATATGAAACCTTATTACAAAAAATGTGCATAGTTTCATATTTACCCGCCATGTTCACAGTTATTCTACAAATATTATACCATTATATATCAATTATTAGGAGCAGATTCCTTCCTAATTAGGCGCGCTACAAATCTGGAACTAAATATTCTTCCAGATATTCCTATTTAGGCGCACTACAATTATGGAAGTAAATATTCTTCCAAATATTTCATTAAATAGGAAATCATTGTAGCATTAAAATTCTTCTATAATTCAAAAAATGAATTGATTATTCTTCTACAATTCAAAAACGAATTGATTATTCTTCTACAATTCACAAATCAAAAACGACTAAATCTTCTACAGTTCTTCTACATCAAACGCAATTATGTCCAAATTTCAGTAATACAAAGCAAAGGAAAAGAGAGCAGCAATTCCACCATTAACAGTCATTAAAAAGCTTGAAAGCTTTGAATTCAAATTTGGGTTTTCAAAAATCATTATTTGTTTGGATTGGGTGTTGTTGAAAATAATTGAGAATATGGTTTGGAGTTTATATCTCAATTTTGAGGGGTTTTGGTGAAGATTAGACTTGGTTTTGACTGAGTTTCAGATTGAAACTCGAAGAAGAAGACGTATATTGCAGAAATTGTAGAAAAGTTATAGATAAATTGAAGAAAATTGTAGATTTTCAACATAGATTGTAGTTTTATTGTAGTATAAATGTAGTAATTATGTAGATACCCTTACAAATAATACTGCTTTATACATACTTAAACTGATTTGTAGTATATTTGTCGAATTTTTGTAGAAAATTTGTAGATGAAGAGAAAAATTTTGTAGTCAACATTTTTTCAATATAGATTGTAGTTTAATTGTAGTATAAATGTAGTGATTTTGTAGATAATTATGAAAACAATATTGTTTTATACATCCTAAAACTGATGTGTAGTTTATTTGTAGATAAATGTAGGAATTTTATAGATATTACCGTAAAATTAGACTTCCATAGAATTTGAAATATATGTGGCATAGGAATGTAAAAATCTCTTTTATTTATTTCAAATTCTGATCAATCCAACTGTAACTACTTCATATTTTTGCTGTATCAAATGTGTGTATAAAGTGTGCGAAATCAAGAAACTCAGATTAGAAATAGAAAAAGTAAAACAGAAGTAAAAATAAGAAATTTTCCAATATTATATTATGAAAGACGTAACAGTCATAATGCCCACACTTTAATTTGAGAACAAAAATTTCAACTTAGTTTTAACTGTTTCTGGCCATATGGACAAAATGACTGCAGCGAGGGCAAATGACCTCATGGGTAAACAATTTTAGAGAAATTTCCACACCCATATACCATCCGAAAATCAGTAGCCCAATTTAGAGAATGGAGAAGTAGAGAACAGAGGAGTTTCCTCGTCGAAAACCGTCAACGGCGGCGAAGATGTATTTAGTTCTAAAGAATCTGATGCTTCCTCCGCCGATCATCTTGTTATGGGTAAAGCGTGAGTGGGCTGGGGGGTTAGGAGAGAGAAACGTGGGATGAGTGGGGATACTTATCTATACAGATTCCTTTAATTAAGGAGTAAAAAAAGTACAATTAATTATACCCTTAATTAATTACGGTATAGAATTGGTAATTTAGTATACTAAGTGTAATTAAGTCAAACCTTAAACATTGAGGGTAATAAGGTTTCCTATGTGGCATAGGAATGTAAAAATTCCTTTTTTTAAAAGTTTTAACTTGTGCCCACTTTTTAAACAACTTCATCCCCCTTTCTCCTCCTCCTTCTCCTCGTTCGTTTTCTTCTTCTTCTTTCTTCTGTTGTTGTTGGTGCTGCTATGAAACTTCAGTTCATGGGATGATTGTAATAAATATATTTATCAAATTATTTAAAAACATATTATAAATAATTACGTAAGTTAGTAGACAATAATTTGTGAATATTTCCACGTACGTAAGTTAGTAAACAATGATAGTTCTGTTCTTTTCACGTTTATTGTTTCCAAAATTTATGATTTAGATACTGTTGGCAATCTGATTATTTATCTATATGTTAGAAAGCTTTTTCAAAAACTTCAGCTTATATAGTGCTGAAGTTTTTACAAATAAACTAAATAACTTCAGCATCTTTTGCTGAAGTTTTTGAAAAAGCTTTATGACAAAATTATGAATCCAGGACAAAAAAACTAGTGTTGAAGTTTTTACAAATGAGCTAAATAACTTCAGCAGCTTCTGCTGAAGTTTTTGGTAAAGCTAATCCAGGACCAAAAAACTTCAGCTTATTTAGTGCTGAAGTTTTTATAAATGAACTAAATAACTTCAGCATCTTCTGCTGAAGTTTTTGAAAAAACTTAATGACAAAAGTAAAGAATCCAGGACAAAAAAACTCAGCTTATTTAGTGCAATTACAAACAAAAACTTCAGCAAATAGAGAGCAAACCTTTAACTACTATGCTTAAGTTCAGCAATTACAAATAAAAACTTCAGGAAATAGAGAACAAAACTCCAATTACTATGCTTAAGTTCAGCAATTACAAACAAAAACTTCAGCACACTTGGTTTAGCACACTTGCTACTTCAGGCCCGTCTACTAGAATGCTGAAGTTTTGCGTTATTGCCTTTGCTACTTCAGCCCCGTATGCTGAAGTTACACGAAAAAGCGGGTACGCTTGCAATTTTTTTTGCAAAGCGGATACAAGTTAAAACGTGACCCAAAAAGCGAGTACAGATACAAATGTCCCCATGTTTTTTCCTAATAGCAGTGTAACATTGGACCAATAGTCTAACGAAAAGCAAAATTACTCAATTTTGAATAATACAAACAAAAGTTTGACTATTATCCCTTTGCAATATTATTATGAGAGTTAAGTAGCGAATTTTGGTGAAATTTGATTGTGTTATAGTAAACATAGCTAGCGAGCAAGTGATTGTACTCCAATTCGTCTAAATTTTGCTTGAACCAAAATATGATTATTTAGATCTAATTTGGGTTACAGCGATCGTTAATCTTAAATAATACATCATTGATCATTCTGTAAGGATTTAACGAGGTGGACAAGTTACGAAAATATAAAACAAATTATCACCCATAAGAAATATACGAAATAAAATTATAATTTTGGTTGTAAAATGGAATAAATGATTAAAAATGTGGTTACGACGTGTCTAAGTTGTACACAATCTTTTTTCCCGAAAATTATGGACATTATTTCATTTAGGAGGTTACTGACAAAAGTTAAGTTGACCTTAGTTGTCCTTTTCTTATTTGAAACGGAAAAAGGAGTTTCATTATATTTGACTGCCCAACCTTTATCTTTGCAATTAATTAAAGTTTGAAAGGTTATCTTTAGTGCTTAAAATAGAATCATGAAGGCGAGATATCGTTATTTATATTAACTTTGCTAATGGATAGACATCGATTATGAGTACTAAACAAGTAATTTCTGAAATAATATACTCCAAAGTTTTGCATGAGAATAAAGTTGAGTAAATCACTTGTTTATAGAAGACACAAACCTCATGAACAGGGATCAACTTGTTGTAATTGTTCAATAACTTTATTAACAAAAATTAAAAAAAATATCAAATTCGAACATCGTTAATTGTGTGTTCGCATAATTTTCTCAAAAGTGATTGGAGTGACAAACCATAAGACTGCAGAAGTTAGTGGCAGTCAGTTATAATTTCGTGTTGCAAATGATCATTTTCAAGTTCAAAGTCCTTGAAACCCTAATATGTCACGACCCGGATTTCCCACCATCGGGAGTTGTGATGGCGCACACTAATGTGAGCTAGGCAAGCCAATTATTTGAACAATTTACCTTTTTACCCATTTTATATCCTTTAACAGTTAAGAAGAAATAATATTTAAACAGCGGAATTAACGTAAACGGAAGAAAAAACAATAAGCTATCTGAACATGAATATCTAATACAATTTCTTGAGTCTCGACTACCCAGAACTGGTGTCATAGTTTCACAGACGGTCTAAGAATACTACAAATTAAGGTATGAAAGAAATAAATACAATACTGTATCTGGAAATGCATGAAAGAAACAGGAATAGTAGATAGAAGAAGACGCCAAGGCCTGCGGACGCCTGCAGGACTACCTCGGGTCGCCTGATGAGCTAGAATCGGAAATCCCACTGCGGTCCGAAGTCTACACCACTGGGGTCTACACAAAAGAGTGTAGAGTGTAGTATCAGCACAACCGACCCCATGTGCTGGTAAGTGCCTAGCCTAACCTCGGCGAAATAGTGACGAGGCTAGGACCAGACTATCAAATAAACCTGTGCAGTTATATAATATACAGCGGAAAGTAAAGCAGGTATAAGCAAGTAAGGATGGGAGGGGGAAACATGCTTCGGGGAATAACAGGAAAAAACAGAATATCAAGAGAACTATAAAGGAATCAAAATTCAACCACTAGCAAGAATAAGGAAAACAAAAGGCAAATTTTACTTTCTTTTCACATCTTGTTGCAGGCGCGCAACCCGATCCCACTTCCTGTATCTCGTGGCAGGCGTGCCACCCGCTCCCATTTCATGTATCTCGTGGCAGGCGTGCCACCCAATCCCATTTCATGTATCTCGTGGTAGGCGTACCACCCGCTCCCATTTTATTTATCTCGTGGTAGGCGTACCACCCGCTCCCATTTCATTATATCTCGTGGTAAACGTACCACCCGCTCCCATTTCGTTATATCTCATGGTAGGCGTACCACCCGCTCCCATTTCATTATATCTTATGGTAGGCGTACCACCCGCTCCCATGTACAAGCCAACAATAATCACAAGGAATCCCGACAAGGGAACAATAATATCAACAAACATCACGGTAAGGAAATAATGATATCACAACAATATCCCAGCAAGGGAGAAACAACTATAACCAAACTTGTTACAACATCTAACTACCCCAGCTATTACTAAACTTGTTACAACACCTAACCCGAAGAATCAACAACCTAAGCATCCGTAATATCAAATACGAACACAACGCAAGGGAACCACAACTCAACAATAGCCCGGCAAGGGGCAACATAATGATTTCTTCTCTTTCTCACTTTTACTTCACATTTCACTTCACAACTCGAGCCACTGCTCTAGAGGTTCAATTATCACTTATACTTTCACAATTCGTTATACAACTGGAGCCAACGCTCCTCAATGTTCATAGGTTACGATTCTTTTCACAACAAATATAAATCTTCACCAAGGCATGAATAATACAACGAAGTCATGAAAATCATAATATAAGACTCACTTTCATTCTTGACACCAACATATAGATACTCGTCACCATGCCTATATGTCGTACTCAACAAGAAGCAAATAGCAAATAAGACGTAACTCCTAATCACTCAAGCTAAGGTTAGACCAAACACTTACCTCGATGCCACGAACACAATTCACGATCCAATTATAGCTTTACCCCTTGATTCCACCACCAATTCGCTCGTATCTAGTCACAAGTTACTTAATTACATCAATAAATGCTAAATGAATCAACCCCAATGCATGAAAAAATGGATTTTCCAAAGTTTTACCCAAAAAGTCAAAATCGCCCCCGGGCCCACATGGTCAAAACCCGAGGTTCGAACCAAAATCCGATTACCCATTCCCCCACGAGCCCAAATATATAATTTGTTTTGAAATCGGACCTCAAATCGAGGTCCAAATCCCTAATTTTTGAAAAACCTAGGTTCTATCCAAAACACCCAATTTCCCCCATGAAAATCTTTGATTTTAAGTTGAAATCATGTTAAAAGATGTTAATGATTGAAGAAAACTAGTTAAAAACGACTTACAATTGATTTGGAAGGAAAGTTGCTCTTGAAAAATCGCCCTANACTCAGACTTCTCCCAAGCTTGGTCCTTCGTGTGGGTACCTCACACTTAGTTCCAACCATTTGTTTGCTGATGCATCCTTCCAATACCTTTGCTTTCCATGCTCCTAGAAAATAAAAAATTGACACTACAAAAATAATACAATTAAAAAATAAAAAAAATAAATAAAAGAAAGCAATAAAGCTGGGTTGCCTCCCAACAAGCGCTTGATTTAACGTCGCGGCACGACGTGAATCACTTTCTGCCTCCACTTTGAACTTATGAATCGGACCCCAAGTTTTGATTCTGCTCTATGATCATGCTCCTGGGGTGGTGGAACGAATCTGACTAGCCCAATAAAATAATGTAGTATTCTGCACTTCTTGGCCTTTATATGAGGTGTGTAATCCCGACTTTCTGGCAAGAAGAATTCCAGAATGTAAGCACTTTGTTCATCATTCCTTGACTCCTCAAATGGCTCGGACGACTCTATTTTCATATCATCATCTAAACACAATGTGGAAAAATGCTTAGAGTGAGGACCAATGCGCTCAACTACATGAACATTGGGACTATCTACATTCTCAACACTAATGACAATAGAGTCAACTAAATATGTATCCTCAATATCCTTGGTTGACTCTAGTATCTCTTCTACAACATCGACATCCTCAAAATCTAGTGTGATTGATTGTTGGTGTTCTACTCTAGCCTCCTCCTCTAGCTCATCAATTTTTGTATCTAATTCACGCTCTTCTTGGATACTATTCACAATATTGGCTTGTTGAGCATTAAAAACTTCAACCAGTTGACTCATGTGAACTTTCAAGTTGTGAATAGTTTCCTCCTACCTTTCTATCCGCAGTAGTAATTTACTCTGTTGTTCCAAAATGCACTTTAACATATCTTCGAGCTTCTTAGGTCAGCTTCCTAGGTTCTTGTTCCTACTTAACTTCTACCACGAAAAAAGAAGAACCATCAAAGTAAGGGTTGGGTGAAGATAAGAAATATAAGCACAACCGTGAAAGTGACCATCTTGACCACCACACATATCACACACATTCCACACATAAGATTGAGTTGGTGCACAAAACTCGCTCTCAGGAATATTTTGATAATTTTGCCCTGGGTGGTTTCCTTCACAATATGCATAAGGAGGATCAAAAGTAGAATTACCAACAACAAAATTCTCATAATTCCATGATGTCATGTTTCTCAAATAAATAAATAAAACTAAAATAATAAAAAAATAAAAAAAATCAAATAATAAAATAAAAGTTCAAACTTGAAACCTAGCAATATGTACACCTACAACTACAGCGTTAGTTCCCCGGCAACGGCGCCAAAATTTGATCACGCCCAACTATGCCTTATGAAAAGGAATAAGAGATCGCTGCAAATATAATCCGGTTTACAAGTCCGGAGTCGAATCCCACAGAGAACTAAGGTTTAGCTACAGCTGTTCACTATCACCAAGAAGACAAGCTTGAACAATTCCTAACTTATAGATATTAAGATTCTTCTGTTTAACTAATTAACTAACAAATTAAAATAGTAAATTAACAACTAACGATACTGAGGGTTAGAGAAAAGATTAAGGAGGTCTAGAGTTATGATTTTCCCAATTGTCGGAATCCTTCCCGCTATGTCTTCTATAATTTCGCCTAAGTATTCTCTACCGATCATGAGCACTCTTATTACCGTAATCTCTCCCGAGTAATTACGACAATTTACTAGACGCACTCTCCCGAGCTACGCTAGCTGGCTTTTAATACAGCTCACTTCAGATCGCACCCAAGGCTTCGTTATCCCTAATCCCACCTTTAAACCCTCGGTTATTGATCCCTCATATACTTTGGGAGTGGTTTTGTTTAACAATTACCTAAATATGCACTCTCTCCCGAGTTATGCATACTAAATAGGCGCAGCTAATTGAGAGCTCTTCAACCAACCACAATATAAACGTAGTTGAACAAATAGAGAAAAGCTATGGCTCAATTATATAAAAACATAACAAGAATTTATCCTACAAAAGGTTCTATCAAAACTCTAGATAACAAATTAGCTATTCATAATAGTATGTAAAACTACAATACTAAAAGTCATAGCCAACAATGAAAAATAGGAAGAGGAAGGAAAAAACTCGTAGAAGAATTCTCCGCCTTGCTACCTATGTGTTTTTCCTCCAAGGGTGTTGTCTAACCCTAAAGTAGTGTCTCTCCTGCCTCCTTAGGTCTAATTTGTGTCCAAAATATTTCCCCTCTCCTTCAAAATAGGTTTAGGAACCCTTTTATACAAGTTGGAATAGTGTAGGGCCGAAATAAACTTGTCCCGGGCGAAATAGGACTTCTTTTTGACGCCTGGAGGGGCGCGGCCGCGGTCAAAACGCGGTAGGACCGCGGCCAGATAAGCTCTCTGATTTCTGCCGCGGTCAGTTCCGCGGTCGCGGTTTCGACCGTATTTTTTACCCTGTTCCATTTGGAATTTGGAAAAACGTAAAACANNNCTCATGGTAGTACCACCCGCTTCCATTTCATTATATCTTGTGGTAGGCGTATCACCCGCTCCCATTTCATTATATCTCGTGGTAGGCGTACCACCCGCTCCCATTTCATTAAATCTTGTGGTAGGCGTACCACCCGCTCCCATTTACAACCCAAAATCACAAGGAATCCCGGCAAGGGAACAAAAGCAATATAATAACTCCCCGATAAGGGAACAACAATATCAAGACAAACATCCCGGCAAGGGAGAATCAGCTATAACCAATCCTAACTCAACTCCTACTCAGCTATACCCAAACCTGTTCCAACATCTAACTACCTCAACTGTAACCAAACTTGTTACAACACCTAACTACCTCGGCTATACCCAAACTTGTTCCAACATCTAACTATCTCAGCTATAACCATAATCCTTACCTAACACAAAGAATCATTAACCTAAGTATCCGTAATATTAATTAAGAACACAGTGCAAGGGAACCACAATTCAACAATAACCCGGCAAGGGAGCAACATAATGATCTCTTCTCTTTCTCACTTTTACTTCACAATTCACTTCACAACTCGAGCCACTGCTCTAGAGGTTCAATTATCACTTATACTTTCACAATTCGTTATACAACTGGAGCCAACGCTCCTCAATGTTCATAGGTCACAATTCTTTTCACAACTTTACACAACAAATAGAAATTTTCACCAAGGCATGAATAATACAACGAAATCATGGAAATCACAATATAAGACTCACGGTCATGCTCGACACCAATGTATAGATACTCGTTACCATGCTTATACGTCGTACTCAACAAGAAAGTAGGACACAACTCCTAATCCCTCAAGCTAAGGTTAGACCAAACACTTACCTCGATGCCACGAACACAATTCACGATCCAATTATAGCTTTACCCCTTGATTCCACCACCAATTCGCTCGTATCTAGTCACAAGTTACTTAATTACATCAATAAATGTTAAATGAATCAATTTGAATGCATGAAAATGGATTTTCCAAAGTTTTACCCAAAAAGTCAAAATCGCCCCCGGGCCCACATGGTCAAAACCCGAGGTTCGAACCAAAACCCGATTACCCATTCCCCCACGAACTCAAATATATAATTTATTTTGAAATCAGACGTCAAATTGAGGTCCAAATCCCCAATTTTTGAAAAACCTAGGTTCTACCCAAAACACCCAATTTTCCCCATGAAAATCTTTGATTTTAGGTTGAAATCATGTTAAAAGATGTTAATGATTGAAGGAAATGAGTAAAAACTAACTTACAATCGATTTGGAAGAAGACTTGTTCTAGGAAAATCGCCCAAAGGAGTTTGTGTTTGACAAAGATGTGAAAAATGACTTAAAATCGGCTAAGTATAGAAAAATGCAGGTCTCGATTATGGGAAATGCGAAACAGGTTTCGCATTTGCGAACCCTTTGAAAATCTCGGACTTTCGCAATTGCGATCAGAACGTCGCATTTGCGACTAGCCCTCCTTCGCATTTGCGGACCAATGGGTCGCATTTGCGATCACGCCTGCACAGTCCACTTCTCGCATTTGCGAGACTGGCTTCGCAAATGCGAAGCCTGCAGATCAGAAATACCAGCTATTTTTTTTTTCAAAGTTCAAAATGCACTCGTGGCCTATCCAAAACTCACCCGAGCCCTCGGGGCTCCAAACTAAATATACACACAACCTCAAAAACATCCTACAGACTTATTCGTGCGATCAAATCGCCAAAATAACATCATAAACATCGGATTAAACCTCAAAATCCATGAATTCTTTCAAACTTCTTAAAACATCAAATTTTCCAATTTAGGTCCGAATCACGTCAAACGACATCCGTTTTTCACCAAATTTCACAGAAACATCTTAAGTCATATATAAGACCTGTACCGGGTGCCGGAACCAAAATACGGGCCCGATACCATCAGGTTCTAATCAAATTTCATTTCAAAACCTTATAAATAATTTCAGAAAATAATTTCTTTCAAAAATTTATTTCTCGGGCTTGGGACCTCGAAATTCGATTCTGGGCATACGCCCAAGTCCCATATTTTCCTACGGACCCTCCGGGACCGTCAAATCACGGGTCCGGGTCCGTTTACCCAAAACGTTGACCGAGGTCAAATTAATTCATTTCATAGTCAAAATTTACCATTTTTCACAGATTTTCACATTTAGGCTTTCCGGCTACACGCCCGGACTGCGCACGCAAATCTAGGTGATCCAAAAGAGGTTTTTAAGGCCTCGGAACGCAAAATTCAATTTAAAAACAAGTGATGAACTTTTGGGCCATCACATAATACAAAACGTCTATGATTTTTTTTCTTTTGTTTTGGTCAAGAACGTAAACGTGGTAAGGATATACGTTCGGAAGAAAATAAATTAATTATATGAGATCTGCATTGAATATAATATGCATTTAAACTATGCTTCTCTTTTGATTTCTTGTGGTTGATACCAAATTAATCATTCATTTCTATTTCTCAATATTTGTTATGGTGGATGATCACGCCCAACTATGCCTTATAAAAAGGACTAAGCGGTCGTTGCAAATATAATCCGGTTTACAAGTCCGGAGTCGAATCCCACAGAGAACTAAGGTTTAGCTACAGCTGTTCACTATCACCAAGAAGACAAGCTTGAACAATTCCTAACTTATAGATATTAAGATTCTTGTGTTTAACTACTTAACTAACAAATTAAAATAGTAAATTAACAACTAACGATACTGAGGGTTAGAGAAAAGATTAAGGAGGTCTAGAGTTATGATTTCCCCTATTGTCGGAATCCTTCCCGCTATGTCTTCTATAATTTCGCCTAAGTATTCTCTACCGATCATGAGCACTCTTATTACCGTAATCTCTCCCGAGTAATTACGACAATTTACTAGACGCACTCTCCCGAGCTACGCTAGCTGGCTTTTAATACAGCTCACTTCAGATGGCACCCAAGGCTTCGTTATCCCTAATCCCACCTTTAAACCCTCGGTTATTGATCCCCCATATACTCTGGGAGTGGTGTTGTTCAACAATTACCTAAATATGCACTCTCTCCCGAGTTATGCATACTAAATAGGCACAGCTAATTGAGAGCTCTTCAACCAACCACAATATAAACGTAGTTGAACAAATAGAGAAAAGCTATGGCTCAATTATATACAAACATAACAAGAATTTATCCTACAAAAGGTTCTATCAAACTCTAGATAACAAATTAGCTATTCATAATAGTATGTAAAATTACAATACTAAAAGTCATAACCAACAATGAAAAATAGGAAGAGGAAGGAAAAACTCGTAGAAGAATTCTCCGCCTTGCTCCCAATGTGTTCTTGCCTCCAAGGGTGTTGTCTAACCCTAAAGTAGTGTCTCCTGGTTCAAAGTGGTGTTTTAGGATGTATTTATATGACCTAGGGTTGATGAGGGGCGGAATTCTTCAATCCAACTTCAGATGGGAGAGCTGGAATCCGCATCTGCTTTTGCGTCTAGACGCGGACTTTGACGCGGATCCGCGTCTGCCTTCGCGTCTAGAAGCGGACTTTGACGCGGATGCAGCTTTTGAAATTCTTCCATTTCGCGAAGCGCTCCGTGCCTTTGCTTCGCTTCGCTGTTTTGTGCCTTAATTTTTCTCCTTTTTCGCGTCCGACTTCGTGCCACGCACAAGAGTAGACGAGCTCCCACTCCTTTACTTTCTTCTTTTTGTGTCGAATTATCATCTTTTGATCATTTATCATCCAAACTCGTTCCTACACATAAGAAACACATAATGAGTATATTTCACTTCGAAAATCATGTAATCTCCCGCGACACACACAAGAATTAATATGCAAATATACTTAAAAATATGCACTTTTCATCATTTATCACATAGCCTGAGTCTTGGTTTAACCGTAGTTGAACTTCTTGGCGAAGGCGCATAGCCTTGATTTAATGACGAAGGCGCATAGCCTGAGTCTTGGTTTAACCGTAGTTGAACTTCTTGGCGAAGGCGCATAGCCTTGATTTAATGACGAAGGCGCATAGCCTGAGTCTTGGTTTAACCGTAGTTGAACTTCTTGGCGAAGGCACATAGCCTTGATTTAATGACGAAGGCGCATAGCTTGAGTCTTGGTTCAACCGTAGTTGAACTTACTGGCGAAGGCGCATAGCCTGAGTCTTGGTTCAACCGTAGTTNCATAATAGTATGTAAAACTACAATACTAAAAGTCATAGCCAACAATGAAAAATAGGAAGAGGAAGGAAAAAACTCGTAGAAGAATTCTCCGCCTTGCTACCTATGTGTTTTTCCTCCAAGGGTGTTGTCTAACCCTAAAGTAGTGTCTCTCCTGCCTCCTTAGGTCTAATTTGTGTCCAAAATATGTCCCACCTTCTTCAAAATAGGTTTATGACCCCTTTATACAAGTTGGAATAGTGTAGGGCCGAAATAAACTTGTCCCGGGCGAAATAGGACTTCTTTTTGACGCCTGGAGGGGCGCGGCCGCGGTCAAAACGCGGTAGGACCGCGGCCAGATAAGCTCTCTGATTTCTGCCGCGGTCAGTTCCGCGGTCGCGGTTTCGACCGTATTTTTTACCCTGTTCCATTTGGAATTTGGAAAAACGTAAAACATGAAAGTTGTAGCCCTTTGAATTAGCTTTCCAACCATATATTGTGGAGCCCAAATGGAGTTCTGAACAAAAAGTTATGTCTATTTTACTAGACAGTGCGCAATATGCCCCCTCAAGTCTTCGTTCGTACTTAATTATCAAATTTGACCCCCGAACACGACCCCGGCTTAATTCCTTGAGCTTTTACTCAGACTTCAAAGCTTCAAATCACTTAAATTCATTCCATAACATCTATATAGCTCGGAATCACACCTACAAGGCATAAAACACACAATTAGTGCAAAACACTAGCGATTAAAGCGCAAACTCAATTAAAGTGCAGTAAATTCGAGTGTAATAAGCGACTAAAATATGCAATTATAGCCTATCATCGGTGGACGGCTAATTAAGTTCTTCACCAGCCGAAATGCAGCAAAGCATTCAATTAATTGAGTTATCATACTTCAATCATGTGACCATGCCGATAACAACATTGGATAATTCATTTTTGGATCTCACATATATTTGGAGATCTTAATTCATTCTTTCAGTTAACATTTTTTCATTAATGACCTCCCTTCCCCTCCCTCAAAAAATTCCCTCTTTCAATTTGCGAAGCTAATTTTTTTCTATATTTTGCTGACAGATAATACTAGTAATTACCAATCTTTATTAGTTTTTTCATTACCATATGGCGCCAGGTTACCTTTGACACCAGGCTGTCTGATTTGAAGTAGTTAAATTGAAACCCCCCAAACCCCCCTCCCTCCCTCCCCCCCTACAAAAAAAAAAAAAAAAAGGGAACAACAGAAAACTAAAAGGATAACTGTCTAAGCTAAGTTAGTCAATTTGACGAAGCTGATGACTGAGAGTATTTATGTTATGTTGATGTCACCGCAGGTGTTAATCGGGTAAGGTACTTCTGGTCCAGGTAACGTATAAGTGTTGAGTTCTTTGATTCATGTAAATTTTTATGGACAATAGTGAAATCGCAACATAAGATATGTATAGGTACCCAAGTAAACGTTTAAAGTCATTTTTTGGGTATAGTGTAGGATTCAATATAGTGATTCTTTGCTGTGTTTTTGTTTTCGGATTTCAGAGAATACGGTTAATTAACACATTAAAAACACTTTAATTAGACCACTAGCTAACGTTCAGCACCTTAGGAACTCCTAAGTACTATAGATTTATAAATAAGTCTGTTTACCCTTAAAATTGGATAATAATTAAATTTATAATATGGTTTTAAGGACACGTGATTTCACCTAATACAAATTGATAAATGTAAAGATTAATGATGGAAATTAACAATAAGATAAGGCAAACCAGTGTTTGAGCAAATTCAGACCTCGAGTCGAACACCCTCGAACTGATCGATGCAAGAACAATTAAAAATATAACAATCTGATGAACAAGAATATAAACTAGAAAGTAGTGTATTTCTTTGATATGCGTGAGTGTGAGGTGTTTACAAAATTATTAGGACTCTCTCACTACTAGAAAAATATTAATTTATGACCGAAATTTGTGACTGAATATATAATGATCGCTAATGCGACTAAATTTGTGACTGCAATAGTCGGAAACTAATTTTAATTTTATAAACAACGCAGGAATTTCGAGCCTTCACATTTACGACCGATTCAGCCGCAAAGTAAAAAGTCAAAAATATGTGACCCAATAAAACTGACTGCGTCGGTCGGAAATATAGAATTTAAACAAAAAAAAAATATATATTTGACACTTTGCGACCGCAGTCGGAAAACCAAATTAAAAATTAGACACTAGATCCCTATTTCCCCAATTTCTTTCACGATCTGTCTCTCTCTATTTTTCCTCTCTACTTTCTCTTCCACTGACCTATCGACTGACGGCGGCAAACAGTGGTTGAAGACGGCAGCAAACGGTGGTTGACGACGGCAGGCATCAGTGCGAAGATCTGTGAAATCCCCTCTTCTCGGTTGGTTTTTCTCATTCTTATAACCTAGAAACTTTGTGAGTTTAGTCATCTAGTAAAAATTTCGAATTTCTTAACAAATAATTTCACTTGCATTGGTATTTATCAGTTAAAGAAGTAAAAAACATTCTGTAACTTTGCTTTATTTCTGTCTTTGTTTTTACGTTTCTCTTGCTATCACACTATAATTGTGGGTTAATTTGTACTTGGATTTAGATTCTCTATTTTACTGTGTTATGTGTGTTTTCCTTTGCTATTTATGTGTATTGGGTATTTCATTAGGCAATGCCTCTACTAAATCGAAAATTAGTATGACTATAAGAATAATTGCACGACAATTTATGTTGTTGTTGGTAATTGGTTTAATCCTACTGGCTAAGTCAACCACAAGTTGACCTAGTATACTAGAGCAGCACATTTGCCCTGAGGTTTAATTGTTTGGTTCTGTGACTTTGGAAAATAGTTGGTTATAAATAATTTTTGGTACTATTGTTGGATAGGTCTTAGGGAAGCATTGTTAGCATTGTTGCTGAGAATGTGGAAGACAAGATCGATGCTTAAAATTGGCCGAGGAGTAGTTGGGAAGACGAAAGCATGAAAAACACAAAGGGGGTGAGTGATATTTTTAAAGGTAGATACAATAACAAGGTTTAATTGTTTGGTTCAGCACATTTGACCTTCCCTAAGACACATGAACGAATAGTTTTATACTCCTTTTATCCCTATGTATATAAATTCTTCCCATTTTTGAGATTCTCCAGTAAAGAGATTTTACTGTTTCAAGAGGCGGCTTGGCTTACTGTACAATGATGGATAATACTACCATATCAAGGTGAAATGACTCAAACTCATGGCCATCTATGCCTCTAAAGTTTGATACCATCTCACTAGTAATACTAATATTATTCTATATAATTTTCACAAACTTGTAAAATGTAAATTTATTAAAACTGGCTGAAATTTCAATGTGATGCTTAAAAATTTAATAATGATATAAAATTTTCTTGTCTCACTACTAAGATAATAAAGAATATAAAAAGAAGTCAAATTTACATTTTAAAATTTTTGTGTAGTCATGTTAAGGTACTATACAATATCGAACGAAATGTGTTAAGCAAATCCTGTCTTATCTTAATTCTAAGTTTAGCCACCAATATAAAATAACAAGCAGGAAAGTTTACAATGCTTCTCTATATAAGGACTTATCTCATTCATGTGCTTCCTCCGACTGACCTACTACTAATTAATCAGACTTTCTATATTAATGGTACATATATTATATTATTGTGTGTGTATTTCGGCAAACATGTATAATTGTATATACATTTATATATAAAATATGATTTACTTAATATGGCGATGGTCCATACTTGGCATAATACTAAGTAACATTGTTTTAAATATCTTGGATTTATTTTGTGTAGATGGAGCTTGCACATCGTAGATGGATGTATAATCGAACTTATCCTAATCGTAGTGGGTTGAGGGAGGAATTTATAGAAGGGGTCGCTGAATTTATGGCTAAAGCGAAAACACTTCATGAATTTCTCAGTGAAGGGGTGATTAGGTGCCCTTGTGTGAAATGCAAGTGTGAAAAGTTATTG
The DNA here is from genome assembly GCF_001879085.1 of Nicotiana attenuata. NCBI lineage: Eukaryota > Viridiplantae > Streptophyta > Magnoliopsida > Solanales > Solanaceae > Nicotiana > Nicotiana attenuata. Next base: position 6,512,523 of record NC_031990.1, read on the forward strand.
CAACCTGATGTTGGTAATATTCATCTTTGTAAAAAAGGCTTTATGGAAAATTATTATGTATAGACTATTCACGGAGAGGATGTTGCTAGTGTTGGTGTTGTCGATTTTCAAAAAAATTTTGGTAGTGAGGGTAGTCCTTTAGCAGAGAATAATGTTGAAAATTCTCGATTCAATGAAATGGTTAGGGATGCTTTTGTGATGCACCCGGGGGCTCAGTCTGAACCAAATGATGATGCTAAGTGCTTCTATGAACAGTTACAGGAAGCTGGTCGTCCATTGTATGAAGGCTCAATACATTCTAAGTTGTCTGTTGCGGTTAGACTATTAAGTATTAAATCAGATTCGAGTATTTCCCAAGCGGGCATGGACTCTATCATTGACCTTATGAATGAACTTAATCCGAATAAAATTGACCTACCCAAAGATTTCTACACAGCAAAGAAACTGGTTTCTAAGTTAGGACTTTCATCCGAGAGAATTGAATGTTCTGAGAAAGGTTGCATGTTGTTCTATAAGGATGATGCAACTTTAGAAAATTGTAAATTTTGTAACCAACCTCGTTACAAGGAAGTCACAAATTCCAAAATGAAGAATAAGGTTCCAGTAAAGCCGATGCATTACTTACCCTTTATACCTAGGTTAAAGAGGTTGTATGCATCAATGAGCTCCGCTCCTCATATGAGATGGCACTATGAAAATAGACGGCCACCCGGTATTTTATGTCATCCGTCAGATGGAGAAGCATGGAAGCATTTTGATAGGGTGTTTCCGGATTTTGCTAATGAACCAAGAAATATTAGGTTGGGTTTATGTGCAGGTGGATTCACTCCATTTTCTGTCTCGGCTGCACCATATTCATGTTGGCCGGTGTTTGTTACGCCGTATAATCTTCCTCCTGAGTTGTGTATGACAAGTCCATATTTGTTCCTAACCTGTATTGTTCCAGGTCCACGCAATCAGAAAAGTTTGATTGATGTATAGATGCAACCTTTATTGATGAGTTAAAGTTATTGTGCCATGAAGGTGTGGAAACATATGATATATCAACTAAACAAAACTTCAGATTGCGTGCTGCTTTGATGTGGACTATAAATAATTTACCTGCCTATGGAATGTTGTCCGGGTGGTCGACTGCGGGAAAGTTAGCTTGCCCAACTTGTATGGAAGACACAGAAACATTCACGTTGAAACATGGAGGAAAGAACACATGGTTTGATTGCCACCGTCAATTCCTGCCTAGGGATCACGAGTTTAGGAAAAATACTAGTGCATTCATGAAGAACCAAACTAATTTTGAGGAGCCACTGTCACCATTGTCGCCAGAAAAAATTTGGAACAGAGTTTGGTCTCTACCTAAGGTAATAGAGTCTGCAATGTCTAATAAGATATCTGGTTATGGTGTTACTCATAATTGGACTAAACAGAGCATATTTTGGGAGTTACTAAGCATAACCTTCTTCGGCATAATCTGGATGTCATGCATATCGAGAAAAACTTTTTGACAACACATTTAATACTGTAATGGATGTCAATAGCAAGACAAAAGATAACTCAAAGGCTAGGATGGACTTAAAGGAATATAATAGACGAAGTGAGTTGTACCTGACATACATGATAAACAAGATTCAGAAGCCCAAGGCCAGTTACACATTCACTTTCGATGAGAGAAGAGATATTTGTGATTGGGTTAAGAATTTAAGGATGCCTGATGGATATGCGTCAAACTTATCTAGGTGTGTTGACATGAAAGAAGGGAAGTTGACGTCTATGAAGAGCCACGATTGTCATATTTTCCTTGAATCATTGATGCCTATTGCGTTCAAAGCCTTACGTGATAGAATATGGAAACCCATTACTGAGATAAGTTTTTTCAAGGAGTTGTGTTCTAGCACATTGAAGGTGGAGAACCTAGCTTACATGTAGAGTAACATTTGCTTAACTTTAAACAAGCTGGCAAAAATTTTTCCTCTTGGATTTTTTGATGTAATGGAACATCTTCCAATTCATCTTGCGCAAGAGGCCCGACTTGGAGGGTCTGTTCAGTGTAGATGGATGTATCCTTACGAGAGGTAATGACTTTAAATTATTTTCCCTTGATGTGTTTTAATTAAACATTAATTCATCTAAAAATTATGATATGCAGGACTATTGGAAAATGTAAGTGGAACGTGAAAAATAGATCCAGGATTGAGGGATCGATATGTGAGGCACATCTGGCTAAAGAAACTTCTTTTTTCTGTTCATATTATTTTGAACATGATGTGCCATGTTTGAGAAATATGCCAAATCGGCATGATGATGGAGGTGTTTTTGATCGAGCCGCGTGCTTCTATGACATATGTAAGATCCTAACAACAAGATTCTCAAGTTTCTTCTTTTGGTTTTGCATTGGGATAACACTTAGTCTGATTCTTACAAGATTAGCACAAAAAACTCTTGTGAGTTAAACAATTAGTAATCAATGAATTTAACATCTTTCAGTTGGTATTTGTTTAAGTATTTCCTTAAAAGTTGTGTGAAATAGCAACTGTATGATTGCATGAGCAAATAAGGAATCACAATGGCTTAAATTTCGTATCACAATGGCTTATAGGCTATTTTGGTAGCTGTTGCATTATTTGCATATCCTAAGTGGTAAAAACATAATGAAACTCCAAGCTTTACCCTCAACTATTGCCATTATAGTCTTATTCCATTTTACAATGAATTGGGCAAGGTTTGGATCTAACTCCAAGGAAAACAATCCTGGTGTTGGATCACTCGAATTCTTCCATGAAACCAGAACATGTTTCCTTTATGTAATTTTGTTATATCCAAGCTTAGCACCAGGTAAAAATGTATTTGTTGGGTGATCAAAACTTTGCCAAAGTGTTAAGGGTGTCGATGTATTTGAAGCACACTCAAATCACATTGCCATCATCACCTAGAACTGCTGACTGAATTATTTCGAGTGTCGTTATAATGGTCATGTGTTGATGACCATATTGAGTTTTGATTTTTATCAAGAAGTACCAAGTTGCCTTGAATAATTGTCAACACAGGTAAACTCATATTACCATCTAATATATCAATTGATTTCTCTCTATTTGCTATCAAAACAATAGTTTGTGGATAATTTTTCTTGTACCATATGCCTATATAATAGTTGAGAGAGTTACCCGGTTTGAAGAAACCAAGCCCAATGTTTCCACCTGAAGATACAATCGTTTGGCCAATGGAAAGAAATTCATTAGTAGAAATGTTGTCCCCTGATCCAAAGAAGAGATTAGTGTTGAGATTGAAGCATAAAAAATGCAGAAAGAGTATTAGAAATGAATTGTTGTTCTTCATTTCCATGGTGCAGAAATGTTATCCCCTTGCTTGCAATTAATAGTAAACAACTACTAATTTCTTCCTAGTCTGTTTCTTCTTTCTGTTAGTATAACATTGGTGCTTCACACTGTTAGTATAACATAATTTAATACTTAACATTTTAATTTCAGGAAGCCTAACCGTTTGGAGGAATGGCGTCAATGTCAACTCGATTCCGATGAAGATAGTTCAACCCAAGTGTCACTCAATGATGTAGCTTCAATATGGACACAAGTGGTTGGTGGCGCAAAGAAAGGTAGAATCTACGGTCTTGGATCACAACATTCCGTAGGTCGTTCTACGACTTTATTGTCTGGTGATGCAAGTTATTTGCAGAATCACGAAGAGGTGGAAGCATTATGAAAAGAAGTTGAAGAGTTGAAGGAGGAATGTAAAGAAGATCGCACAAATTTTAACAAATTGCAGAGTCTAGTGGAGAAATTTATGAGTGGACGTCCATTTGATCCTTCGAATGGCGATGATGGCGGGGATAATGAGTTTTAGTTTGTTATGGTAGTGATGTTTGAAACATTATTATTTGTTGTGGTTAGATGTTTAGACTTGGTAATGTTTACACTTGACTATGATTGTAATATTTAAGACTAGATTGAATGGTGCTTGAATGTTTAACTTTTTTTGGATATTTTAGTTACAAATATTTATATTTTCTATAGTTGTTTGCATTTTATGGATTTGATTGGTTGGAATGGAGAATTGATTGGTTGGAATGGTGGATTGATTGGTTGGCATGGTGGATTAATTGTTTAATTAATTGCTGTATATTTGAATTGGCAGGCGGTGCTCTTTTCCAAAAATTTTCCAGTTTTTAGACTGATTTCCGACCATAGTATTCGCAAAGTGTTTAAAAATTTTCCAAATTCAGGAATATTTGCGACTGCTGTAGTAGGAAAATTAAATAAAAAAATATTATTAAATTAGATTTGCGACCACAGTAGTGGGAAATTTAAATAAATATATAATTTTAAATTATTTTGCGACTACAGTAGTGGAAAAACTCAAATAAAATAATTTTTTTTATATTATTTGTGATTTTTCCGGTGAGAAAGATTAAATAAAATTATAATATATATATATATATATATATATATATATATATATATATATATCATTTGCCGAAGTAGTGGAAAAGTTAATGTAAAATTAAAAATTTATTTAAATTGTTTGTGACCGCGTCAGTCGGAGAGTTGACAACAATTATTAGTCGTTTTTCTATTTTGACTTTGCGACAACAGTTGTCAAATTACGGACGGATTCGGTCGCAAACTATTTCAGACCAGCTATTTGCGACTACGATTTTTTGGTCTGAATATCGTCGTAAATTAGCATTTTCTGACCGCTTTGCGACCGTTTTGGAAGTCAGAAAATCGCTATTTTCTACTAGTGTCTTTATATAGTAGAGGAATCCTATCTATAGTATAATTCTAATTACGGAAGTAAATCCCATGATTAGCTAATTAACCGCTTTGATTCGATCCGTTCCGAGATTTTCGTCGTGATCTTCGACCGGTCATGGATATCCCGCTTTTCCGTTATTGCTCTTTGCTCGAAGTCTGCCATATTCGGACTCGATCGTTGCTGGCCTCGATCTCGACTGCCACCTCAATCCCTGAACTAGATACCTTGTCCTCGTGCTCTAGACTGATCCACGACGAGGCTGGCCTTCGACGTAATTCCATGGCCTCGATCGAATAGTAAAATCGGGTAGGCCCCGTTTTAAGCGTATACAGATAGTCCCCTAGTTTCTTGGAGTGTAATGAGAAGAAACGAACTTATCCTTCAATTTTATACCTCGACTTGTCAAGACGTCATCCTCGTGACGCAAGCGACGGAAGTAACTGAAACGTCCCGTCGGTTCATATATCGAGGCATTAAATGCTTGTCAGTTGCTGTCGGCCATTATTGATTCTGAACCGTCACCTTCATTTTATAAATGTGCTTTCCTTCTCTTTTCCCAAACTTTACTCTTGATCTCTGCTCTAATCTTCAAAACTCTTCACATCTTTAAGCTTTTCTGTTCTGCACAATTTCTAGGTTTCGTTATCAATCTTCCCTCAAAACACCAACCCTTATCCTCTTTTTCTTCCTCTAAACTTACACAAAAATGGCGAAAACGTCAAAAACTGTTCCTCAAAACAAAAATCCCTCTTAATCACGTCCGGTCGGCGACAAAATGCCGGTGGAGCCGCGCCCTGAGGAGTGCGTCCCCGAGAAGGGGCGTGTCCTTGATTCCAACTTCAAAGTCGAGAAGACTTCGTCGGTCCCTGGTCGGTGTGAGCCTATGTCGAAATATATATGCTCGATAACTGAGAGTGACCTTGAGTAGGTGAAGAAAGACCGCCATTGGGAAAATAAGGAGGTGGTGATTCCGGCCCCCGAAGAAGACATCACTACCCATGTGGAAGGGTTTCTAAGTGTTTATACTTACCCTTTCACACTGGCTCTGTCGATCCCGTTATTATCGACTTTTGCCGCCAATATCAAATAACCCTCGGTCAGATCCACGATTCTTTTTGGCGGATTGTCATTCTACTCCGATTCTTCACGAACAAAGCCGAAGGGATGCCTTTCATCCTCGACCACCTCATCAGGTTGTACAACCCCGTCTCTTTCGAGGCGCGTTAATAAATGTAACGACCCGACCGGTCGTTTTGAGCTTTTACACTTTGATCGCCAGTTCTCGGGCATGACTTGCCCCATGTAATGTGTTATGACGGATGTAGATCGTCGGTCTTGGTTTTCACGGAAATCGGAATGAATTTGAAAGAACAGTCTCAGTTGAAAACTTTGAATTTGAAAGGTTTGACCAAGAGTTGACTTATTTGTATATGAGCTCGGATCGGAGTTTCTATGATTTGGTTAGCTTCGTTAGGTGATTTGTGATTTAGGAGTGCGATCGGAATTGGTTTTGGAGGCCCGGTGTAGAATTAGGCATGAATTGGCGAAGTTAGTATTTTGGCAAAATTCGGTTGATAGGTGATTTTGATCCGAGGGTCGGAATGGAATTCCGAGAGTTGCTGTAGCTTTGTTATGTGATTTGGGATGTGTGTGAAAAATTTCAGGTCATTCGGAGGTGATTTGGTTGGGTTTTTGATCAAATGCGTGTTTCAAAAGTTTTAGAAGAACTTAGGCTTGAATTCGATGTAATTTGATAGTTTTGGTGTTGTTTGAGGTATTTTGGTGATTGGAACAAGTTTGGATAATGTTTTAGGATGTGTTGGTGCTTTTGGTTGAGGTCCCGGGGGCGTCGGGGTGATTTCGGATGGCTAACGGGAAGTTTTGGAACTTGAGTGATTGCAGATTTCTTTGCTACTTCTGGTGTTTTCGCACCTGCGGCTTGGGGACCGCAGGTGCGGTGTCGCAGATGCGGAAGGAAAGGCGCAGATGCGGTTTTAGGAAGGAGAGCCAGGAACCGCAGATGCGGTATGGGGACCGCACCTGCGGAGTCGCAGATGCGACCATTTGACCGCAGAAGCAGTTTTGGGAGAGAAAGGTTGAGACCGCAGATGCGTTGGGGTGCCCGCACCTGCGGAGCCGCATATGCGGCTGGTGGACCGCAGATGCGGATTTGGGCCTTTAATGAATTTCCGCAGAAGCGGACTTGTGACCGCAAATGCGGTACTGCAGAAGCGGTGGAGGGGTCGCAGATGCGAAAACCCCTGGGCAGAATGTATAAAAGGTTCTTCTTCGCGATTTTTGAAGGGTTTATTCATTTAACTTCGGACTTGGAGATTTTTGGTCGATTTTGAAGAGGGATTTCAAGGAGCTTCGATAAGGTAAGGGTTTTGGACCTCAAAACACAATTCTATGGTGATATTTCATGAATTAAGACTGAAAATTAAGGAATTTATGGACTAAAAATGGAGGTTTAGGGCTTGAACTTAAGAGAGCTAAGATTAAGAATTTGAGGGGTCAATTGAACTCCGATTCTTGTGTTTTTGATATGTATGGACTAGTGGGGAGATAAGGAATCTAATGATGTGAAAATTTTTGAGTTTCGTGAAATGGGCCCGGGGCTCGGGTTTTGCTAATTTCGGGATTTTTGGTATTTTTCGATTGTTTTCGCTTGGGCTTTGTTCCCTTAGCATATTGTGATGTGTTTGTTCTGATATTGGATAGATTCGACGCGCGTGGAGGCCGATTCGAGGGGCAAAGGCATCACGAGCTAGATATTTAGCCGATTCGAGGTGAGTAATGATTGTAAATGATATCCTGAGGGTTTGAAAGCCCGGATTCGCACATCGTAGTGCTATATTGAGGTGACTTGCACGCCGGAAAGCGAGCGTGGGGTAGAGCACCGTTGGGGATTGTGACTTGGTCCGTCCCGATTGATGAATTTACTGTGTATTTGACTTAAACTTACTTGTTATCATCATGGTTTGGGCTGATTGCCATATTTAGGCTTCGTGCCAACTATTTGAACCCTTCGGGGATTTTTATCACTGTTTCCTCACTGTATTGACTTATTACTTGAACTCAGTCCTGCTGTTTTTTCCACTGTTTTCCAATTCAGCCACTTTTACTCAGTTTTTGAGACTTAAATGATATTTCTAAATGATGTTTTGGGCTGAGAAATACTGTTTTACTGTTGCCCGAGAGGCTTATGTGATTTTTGATTGAGTAAGGCCGAGGGCCTGTGTTGTGAGGATATCTTTGGGATCGGGCTGCACGCAGCAGCGGTGATACACTGATTTGATTATGAGCCCGAGGGCCTGAGATTTATACGCCACGAGATGGCTTGATATTGCGCTTGGGCCGTATGGGGCCCCTCCCGGAGTCTGCACACCCCCAGTGAGCGCCATTGACGAAAAATATGGATCGGGCTGCACGCCGCAGCGATATACGGATCGGGCTGCACGCCGCAGCGGTTACTATATGATACTGATCTATGTGTTTACTTTGTTTCATTTGTCTGCCATTATCTGTTGTCTGTGTTACTTCACGGGGTATCTATCTGATTGCCTGGCATTATCTGTTGAGTGAGTGTTGTGCCCGAGGGGCGGATTTCTGTGCTTATCTGCACTAATTGTTTTGCATTCATTTGCATAACTGTTGAAAAATGTCATTTTCAAAAGAGGTTTGAACTGAGCTAAGATGTTTTCTAAAGATTTCACAACTTCACTGTTTTTTTCTCAAGGGGTTTTATACTGCTCCTATACAGCATGATGATTTGCCTTACATGATTTCTTACTGCTCAGTTATTATTTACCATTACTCACTGAGTTGGAGTACTCACTTTACTCCCTGCACCTCGCGTGCAGATGCATGTATTTGTTCCCCGGTAGCGGGTATTGAGCTGATCGGAGGCTAAGTTATCGGAGTTTAGCGAGGTGACTGCCAGCGTTCGCAGCACCGCATTTCTCCCTTTGTTTATCAGTCTTATTTTGTATATTACAGACCTTGTAGTCGTATTTATACTCTAATAGATGCTCGTGACTTGTGACCTCCCGGTTTGGGCTGTGTTTGGGTTAAATTCCGCACTTAATAAAGAAATCTCTGTTTAGACCGTGGTTATTTAATTATGTTAAAACTGTGAATCAACATTTAATTATTTTGAGAAGGGGAAATGGGTTGGTTGGCTGGCCTTGTCTTCACGAGAGGCGCCATCACGACCAGATCGGGGTATGGGTTGTGACAATAAAACTCCAACGTCGGGCCACCAAGGTATTGTTCTCGAGTATAGATGAGGACCAGGATCGAGGGTGGATGGGAAGGTTTGTTCCAGTGAAGACTCCCGACCTAATCCCGGCCGAGAAGATGCCATTTCTCGAGGAGTGGAATATGAAGCGTAAGTACAATCCTGCCTTTAGCTTCCATTTATTGTTTTGTTTTCATTGCTTCTTGATCGGTGCCAACCCTGCACCACTATGGAGTGGTGAGAGCGGTCGATGCAGCTTTTACCCGAAAAGGTCGGGATCGAATCCACAGGGAGCTAGATTTGGGAATTGGATTCCTATCTAAACTAGCAATGCGTTATGCTCTTAATTACGCTTCTAATCATAATTGTTTGCTTTTTACTTCTAATATTATACTACTGAGATGCTAAATTAAACTAAGAATAATTGCTTGAAAGGTTTTCTAAATAGGTAACGAGGCACTAGGGAAGTGACTTTCCCCTAGGTGAATACTTGACGGGTTCTAAAGTCTAAGGCAAAGTTGTTATGTTTGGGATCACGATATAGCCAATGCACGACACTACTCACTCTATACCTCTTGGTAGCTTGAGTGACTTTGCCCTAATTGACTTTCTCAAGACCAATTGAGTGTCGAAATTATGCAAGCAATGTAGGCTCAAGTCGCGTATTACTATCTCTAGATTTAACCCTTTAATTGGGCTATCAATCTCTTGAGTACGCTCCAATTCCTTGTTGGACTGATTACCTAGACTCAAGCTCTCATTCTCAAGAAGAGCCTAAGTCAAATAGGCACAAATTAGTGTTTGCAACCACTAATCCAACATAGAAAACACAAATCAGTCCAAATATCAACCACCCATAAATATCTAAGCCTTAAAACACAAGACCCATCAAATACCCACACTAGGGTTGAGCCACAACCCTAGCTAATGGGTCTAGCTACTCATAATAATGGAAGAAAACAGATAATTAGATGAAGAATAACCCATATAATATGTTTACAAGCTAATAATTGAAGATTCATTGATAAACCCACTATAAAATTACTCAAAATAGTCTAAAATCGCCGTTCACGTGCTCAGCTAAAAGTTAGATACCCTACAAATCTGAAAAAGAACTATTTATACACGGCCGAATTTTCTGGACAAAAATACCCCTGCGGAGTTACCGCGGACCGCGAAAAATGCACCGCGGCCGCGGTAGGGCTTTTTAGCTTGACTTTTGAGTCTCTGAATCTGGCCACCGCGGCCGCGGTGGCTTCATTGCAGTCCGCACAAAATGGGTTGCGGCCGCAGTGGCTTCCAACTTCCAAATTCTCAGCTCTCTGAATCTCTTCTCCGCGGACCGCATAAAATAGATTATGGTCACGGTGAGGCTACTGCGGTGCGCATAAAATGGATTGTGGCCGCAGTGCTTGAGCTTCCAAAATCTGCGCCTATCTGAATCTCCTCACCACGGACCGCATAAAATGGATTGCAGCCGCGGTGGGTCTGTTGTAGCTGTGCTTTGACTTGTTCTTGGTACTTGTACAGGTTTCACTCCTTTTTGAGCTGTTTTTTGGCCTCTTGTCACTTTCTTGACCAAACCGTGCAAACAAGTACAACATGTAAGCCTTTAGGACTATTTGTATACATTTCTATTCAAAACTCAAGTAAAAAGGAGTGTAAAATGAACTAGAATCCCTAGTTATCAACTCCCCGAAACTTAAGCTTTTGCTTGTCCTCAAGCAAACAATATAAGTCCCACCTCCTCAAGAATATAACCAGGAAAATTCAGCTGACCTAAAGTGACCTCATCTAGCATCAATTGGGACTAACAATTGCCTTCAATTCAAATGAATCATTAACAACATTCAACCTTTTAAACACCATGGTTTTAGTGCAACACAAAAGCATCAAGGATTGACTCAACTCATCAAAGAAACTCTTTCTACTACTTTGGTCATTGTGGAACCCAACCTCATACTCCTCGACACTCCATAAGCAAACCTCACTTTTAGGTTGTAGCACTTAGAATGAGGATTGTGGAAACTACACTCATCTCTCTCAAGAAAAGGTCACAAGTCCGGCTCTTAGTACCATAAGCTTGCCCCTTATGTGAGTCACCACTTATGTAAGCTTCATTCAACTCAAGATCATATAGGGCTTTTGTGGAGATATAGTGAAGGCTTTTGGTTTAGGGTAGGAAATTAGTCTAAGTTGGTTCCATCTTCCCTTAAGTACTTCGTTTGCTTGATTGTGGCACACATTCTCTTGACTTTTTAAGTCATTTACTTCTTTTAGGGGTTAGAGAGACACATTGTCACTCTTTCTTGTTCATTTCAAACCTTTTTCTCCTTTCTAATCTTTCCAGGCCTTTCATCACTTTACTTTTATTGAATCCCTTCATTTCTTCTATATTGTTCATTCTTTTTGACTTTTTGATTTTCTTTCTTTTTCTGCCTTTCCTTTTATTTGCTTTTGTACCTTTTACCACTTTGTTGCATTCCTCGTCTCTCCCCCCAAATTTATGCTTTTGCCATGTGCTAAGGAAAAATTGGGTGCCAAGAGAGGGTCTTTTCAAAACGGGTAAAGGCTTGTATCATGGTTTTTGAAGGAAAAAGGGCTATGGCTCAAAGGGGTTGACTAGGGACATTATCATTGGTAGGATATAGATGTTTTCAAGATATCATTCGAATCAAGGAGAGCCTATAATCACTTCTCAAGTCAAACTACACTTAGGATTTCGCCTAGACAAACATTCAGGGCAAGTTCTAGACTCAATGGCACGAGACTTGGACTTGCAACTCAAATTCTCACCACACAAGCTATCGGATTGCTAAAGAGATAGAGTCGAGGGCCCACAACGACCTTAGCTAAGATTTGAGCAACACACATGGTCCCGCAAAACCACTTGATGATTATCGGCCAACACAAGAGTCTCAAGGTCACAACTATCACCATCCTATACACACCAATTTGTTTTTGACCATAGGATCAAAGGCAAATGTGTTAGGCCCAAGTGAGGCACTATTACTCACTAGCTACTATTTACACAAAAACAAAAAGAAAACAGACTCAAACCCTTAAGAAGGTTGTCATGCCATCCATCATCGAGAAGAGCCGCCCGGTTCACACAAAATCCACCTTTGGAAAGAACCGTGGCATTAAGAAAACCAAAGCCTTATTTGAACGCAAAACTCAAAATAAGAAGCTACGAAAATGAAATAAGAAGCTATAAAAGAAAATGCGGAAAGTAAAACGAATATGTACAAGAGGGGATTTAGACGAATATACATAAGAGGGAATGAATATATACATCAGAAAGTAACTTTATATACAGACCAAAGTTGAAAAATACGAAGAGTGAAATAAACTGGTAAAATTATGTACATACCAAAAGTGAAAATCAAAGCATAGTAAAAGGAAAATAGTATCATATTTACAACCCAGCATCATCAAAATAGGGCTACCTCCTCAAATGAAAGCTAGCATTGTCCTCAATGCTAACTAACCAAAAATAGCTCAAACAAAAAGATAGAGAGTAAAAAAAACTCCCTATTGGCCCTCTGTCTGCATAGGATCATGAACCTGGGTCCCTGGGTCCTCTGATTGCTCGGGAACCTATGACTGGATCCCTGTAACCTATGTCTGCACCTGGAACTGGGGCTGGCTAGAGGAACCTTCCTGAGGCTCCTCCAACTCGATCACTGCATCATCAGTACGGGGAATCGCCCTTCTCCTCTTTGGTGCCCTCTGTAAATCTTGCTCCTGCTTAGGCTGGGCTGCTGGGGTCGAGTCATGCAATAGCAACTCCAATGGCAAGTGATTAGCAGCCTTCATTTTCTCCACTTCGACCCTCAACTCTTTCACCGACACCTTTGATGCTCTGGTCTTTCTTAGCTTCTTTGTTTCCTTTTCCAGCTCCTTCAGTGCTTTCCCATGAGTACCTACAACATCCAATATCAATTGCTGGTTCTCCCAAAGCTTCTTCTGGTTGTCCATAAGCTCCTTGAGAGTATCCTCCACTGACTGTGGAACCTGTGGCTGAGGGGGTACAGACTGGGTTGCCGCCGAGGTAGAAAGCACAGACAACTTAGAAGTAGCTGCCTGCATCCAGTTGTTGATACTGGCAAGGGTCTGGCTCAAACAGTGGGCAGTCAATGGGTAGGCTAAAGATGATGGGATATCTGGGGCAGTGTTAGTAGAGGGTCTTGGGGAAGTATCTGGGATTGTTGAGGGAGGCTGAGAAGGAGCTACTACTACTACTGGCTCTTCAGACTGGCCATTAGACGCTGTGGATTTGCCTTTAGGATCTTTGCCTTTGGGGTTGTCATCACTTTTCAGGCTGTACCAGGAAAAAGGTGCCTTTGGCTTCACCTTCATACCAAACTTCCTTTTCTCCACCTCCAGGTCGTTAAAGTACATTGTCAGGAAATTTGGGAAGGGATATGATCTATCACCTTCGTTGACCACCCGTGTGATCACCCGAGACATGACATTCCCGACATTGATCGGGTACCCTGCCATAATTGAAGCCACTAAGATTGCCCGGGAGATAGGGTGAGAGTTCTCATGAGTAGTGGGATCCAACCTGCTGCACGCAAACATCTCCGACCCCTTTGCTTCAAAGTTTAAGGTCCTCCTCAGAATTGGGACTCCTGTTGTCAACCATGCTGGGGTGGTACCCGGGAGTGCCAGGTACTCTGCCACCCACGGACGGGCTGCCTCATCCAATGCCACATTTTCTAAATATAGTGATTTATCTTCCTCCAGAAAGCCCAGGTAGTCATTGATTGTTTGCCCATCAAACTTCACTGTCAAGTTCCGCACCTTAGTCACTTTAGTGCCCTTTTTGATGTGGGCAGCAGTAGTGTAAAACTCCTTGACTAAGTGCTCATTTGCATCCTCAACGTTGCCTGTGAAATATTCCCAGCCCCCTCTCTCTCTCTGAATTGCCTCTTTACATTAGGGTTGTGAGGCATAAGGTCCCTCTCGATGAATGTCCTCTCAAGTATCAATTTCCTCTCGGGCCACCACTCTCTAAACTTGTGGTATGCTTTTTCACTGACGAGTCTATCCTGCCAAGCATCCGGGTTGAGTTCTCTCCACTCCCCCGGTTTGGGGCACACCCCCACCTTCCTCTTCTGTGAGATCCTCACCGGGTGTTGAAGCTGTAGGTGAGGTAGAAGAAGCACTATCACCGCTCTCGGCTGAGCCCTCAGACGACTTAGAAGAAATATGAACTGAAGCTCGAGCAGTAGGAGAGCCCGGAGGGGTAGGTTCATCTCTCAATCTCAGTCTCTCCAGGAAATCAGGAATGTACTCCGGCACTGAATCAGACTCAGATGCCTCCCGGGAGGGCACATACTCACTTCCCTCTGAATGGGAAACAGCTCTATCCGCAGCCTTGATTAGCTTCCTTGTATTTCCAATTGCTTTCCGGACTTGGGGGGTCAATTTGATCGTACCCCGTCCCCTACCCTAGGAGGACTCTGCTTTTCCCTTTTGTTTTTCACCACCGCCTCGGGATTTAACCATTTTTCTGCAAGTGGAATTCAGTTAAAGGTTGTTAGTATCACAGTATCAGAAGAGTTAGTGAAGATTATGCATGAAAACACTTACTGCGGACCGCATAAAATGCAGTGTGGCCGCAAAGGAACCACCGCAGACCTCACAAAATGGTATCGCGGTTCGCAGTGAGGTGGGGTTCAGACTACCCACTCTCTGAATCAAGGTACCGCGAACCGCAAGAAATGGTCTGCGGCCGCGGTAGGGCACCGCAGACCGCGAAAAATCGACCACAGTCCTCAAATCAATCTCTCTGAAGTTAACCACCGCGGACCGCAGAAAAACCATCGTGGCCGCAGTGAGACACCGCGGACCGCAAGAAATCTACTGCGGTCGCGGAAAACTTAACACAACAATACCAACCTAGGGTTTCAATGTTTTTCTCAATTTTAGCTTAAATTCACTTATTATCAAGCCCTAGGTATTTAATCATCATTATGAGCACGTGATTTTTGCCCTATATGAATTACTTTCATAAATTCAAAACAAAATAATGTCTTTCAGTGTTTGCAATTTTGTGGATTTTCGTGGCATTTTCTGCTAATTGTTTGCATTTTTGTCTGTGCATTTTAATTAATGAAAATACAAAAATATATGTGCATTTGCATTTAGGGTCCTATTTTATATTTTTAGGTTAATTAGTTTATCAATTGTGGCAAAATAAAAAGAAAATCACAAAAATAGTTTAATTTGCATTTTAATTTTAACTTCTATTTTTGAGTAATTTTTCTTTTAATTTGTTTTTAATTAATGGTGTCAATTGTCATTTAGGTTTAATTAGTTTTAGTTAATTAGGTTCTAGGAATTAATTTGGGTATTATTTTAATTTGGGAAAAGGAAGAAAAAGAATTTTTGGAAAAGTATTTTGAAATAGGAATTAAGAGAAGAAGAAATTCAGTTGGGCCAAATCCATTTCTCTTCCCCCAGGCCCAAACGAACCCCTCAACCCAATCCCTTACCCATCAGAAACCCGGTCCATTCCCCGGCCCGGTCCCAGGCATCCCTAAACGATGTCGTTTAGGTTAGAACAGATCTGAGCCGTCGATGTTTCCAGATCCAACGGACCGGAACTTAGGACTCTTAAATATATTATTGTCCGAAATTAGCCCCCCCCCCCCCCCGCCCAATTCCATTCCCCCATTCCTGTCTCTCAGAGCGAAACCCTAATGAGACTCCGCCGCCCCATAATTACCTAATCCCCACCGGCCGGCGGCGCGACCCAATCACCCCCAAATTGCCACCATGCAATCACCACCCCGTCCTGCACCCAAATCCATCAGCATTTTTCCCTAAAACCCAGCTAAATTTACCCAGTTTCGGATCTAGAAATGAAAATGCAAGACCTAACTTCCTTTTCCTTCTTTGATTTTTGTTCAAAATCTTGACTCGTTCTAACTTAAATCTTACGTTAATAGATTGTTCTCAACGAGAGCAATCGATTGACGATAGTTTTTAGTTATTACGAGAACGTCGGATTCGGACAGGCCCGCCGGATTCCAGCCATAAGCCATCGGTTCGTTTCAGGGCTTTCTCATTACCTTTTCTGAGTTAAATAAGGTAAAATTTCACCATTGTTTCCTTCAGGAGTCGAGTCCATAGTTTTTAGTTTTCGCTAATTTGTTCTAGAGTCATCA
Source organism: Nicotiana attenuata (assembly GCF_001879085.1). Lineage (NCBI taxonomy): Eukaryota > Viridiplantae > Streptophyta > Magnoliopsida > Solanales > Solanaceae > Nicotiana > Nicotiana attenuata. The sequence continues at coordinate 6,528,711 of NC_031990.1, forward strand.
TTATTTTGCTTAGTTTTTATTTACTTCTTCTGGTAATTGCGCTTAATTTCCTGTCCTTGTTAGTCGATAAGTCAGCTTATAGGTCAGTAATCTTAATTAATTCATTCATGCTTAAACTTTCAACATGTTATGAGTTTACAATGTTCTCTTTCTTGGGTTGTATGGTTTCTGTGGGTTATTTGTTTGGACAGTAGAAGCCATATCTGTTTGGGTCTAAGCCTTGTCCGTTGGCCCAATTTTTGGAATTGTGGGAAGGTAAACCAGGGCTAAAAAAGGGAAAAATGAAAAAGAGAAAGGCCTGGCAATGCTGCCCTAAAGTTGGCCTATATAAAGACCTTTTGATCATTCTATAGAGGAGGGGGAGCGAAATTTCAGAAAAATACAAAAACGGCTATAGTCTACTGCTTCATTGATTTCTCCTTCTCAGGTTTTTATTTAAAAGTTTTCAACATGCTGAAACAATCTTTGGTTCATTTGAGTGTTGAGATGGTTTGAACTTGGTTTTAATTTGGGTGTGAAGTTTGATAATCAAGTAATGCTTTACTGGTTTCTGGGTTAATTTCAATACTGGGTCATGTGAATCGGAGGCTAAGTTTCTGCTATTGCTGTTGCTGAGCCTACTGACTCTCACTTCTTCTTTGTTTCTTCTCTTTTCCAAGTATATTTTGATCCTTATGGATATCACTTGATATGTAACTTGAAGCATGAGTTGATAATGAGATAAATGTGATGTTGTTTGTGGACTTCACCTCTTCTTCTTTCAGTTTTATAATCACCATGTAGCTATGAAGTTCTGATTAGTGTATTTGTCAAAGAATGGTTTGTAATTGAGAATTAGATCATGTTAGTTTAGTATAGTGGTTTCCTTCTAATCTTGATTATTAAATTCTGTAACTAGTGTTGGATTTCCCTCTCTGTGTTCATCTGGTTCTTATTTGTGAGTTTAGCCTGTATTAATGCAGTAAGTTAGGCTGTTAATTCTTTTAGCACATGATTCAGAATGGCTGCAATTGTCAGATTTGTGGTTGTTGATTATGATGAAACAACTTTGCAATAATAAGAAGTAGGAGTTTGTCAAATAACTTTTAGTTGAATCCTGTATGTAGAATGTTGGCATGAACATGATATTCTAAATCTCTCGTTGCTTTATAAGTTAGTTTTCAATTTAGGATCATTTGGGACAAAAATTCAAAGCATGCAAAAAATGAGTTGAAAAGAAACATTTGCTAATACGTGTCTGTTGAGTTTGGTTGAAACAGCTTAATCTGTGATTGAAGTAACCATGTAACGATTTCTGGAAATGTTCAATCAAATGACTGCCTTAATTTTACATGTTGAGTACCCCCAGCAGTTTATGATTTGAAAATATGAAATCCCTCGTGCTATTTTGTTTGCACTCTCATTTTTATGCCCATCTTAGTTTTGTTTGCTTCGTTGGTTAATACTTTCCTCCTCGTTGTATTCAGCTAATTAGTAATATCATCTTGTTGACCACATTCTGAATCGTTGGTTTTTGCTGCTACATGGGTTCGATCCGTGGCCCATGTGACACTTGACTTGAGCGTGCTTCATGAGAGCTAGGCTCTCCGATTGGGCTCAAATGAAATTCGCTGCGGAGCCCCGCACCTTGCGCATGGTGATCCCATTGCGTCTTGTTAACTAGTAAAATCAATCATGGCCCTCCTGAGCATAGTTAGATTTTAGTCTTAGATAAATGGAGGAGTGACATATTAAGTGAGATATAGTTTATGGCCCTCAAAGGCTATCGAGGTGTTCCATGCCAAACAAAAGCTCAAAATGCATGCCCCTCATTTAATTATTTCTTTTAAACCCTTAGAATTCGAGGCGTGCCGTTTAGCAAATTTTCATGGCCCTCGCAAAGTTAACAACGCGTAGTTGCTTTTAGGCGCGTTATTTAATAATGTACCTTCCTAAACTCGGGTGCACATTTATGTGAGCCAAATCCAAATCCCAATGTTAGATAAAATGTGTTAGGGACTGCGAGTGCATTTATGTGACGTGGTTCGAAACATATTTTAAATGACGTTGCAATCTTCCTTTATTTAATTAAATAAAAGCGGTTAAAAAGTTAAAATTGCACATAGGTTCAAAATGTCTTAAAATCAGATAATAGGCCAATTATAACAGTTGAGCGACCGTGCTAGAACCACGGAACTCGGGAATGCCTAACCCCTTCTCCCGGGTTAACAGAATTCCTTACCCGGATTTCTGGTTTGGGGACTGTAATACAGAGTCAACCTGTTCCTCGATTCGGGATTTGAAACTGGTGACTTGGGACACCATAAATTATCCCAAGTGGCGACTCTGAATCTTTTAACAATAAATTTCGTTTCGATTGTCCTTTAATTGGAAAAACTCCCTTTATTATACCCTCTTCCGGGGGGTGTAGTGAAAAAAGGAGGTGTGACAGCTCTGGCGACTCCGCTGAGGATAAGAACCCAAAACTTTTGGTTCAGGGTTCAGAATTCGAGCTTAGATGAATTGTAATAGTTGGTTTTATTTTCTGATTTTGTTACGTGTTTGGGCCTAATGTGCTAAGTGTTGCTTTTACCGCTTTGATGTTCTGTGAACTGTATATAAACTGCTACGAAACCCTTCTTCTCTCTGAGTCTTCTAAATCATGAAGAAGTATGCACTTTGTGTGACTTATTTTCTGTTAGAGTCATATCCCAAATTTTAGAACGAGGTTCGGGCAAGTTGCAAATCCGGTGAAGCTTCTGTATTCCCGGTACGCTGCCCCCCCTCGGCTCGAGTTGTCCGCTCGGGTAAGCCAGGTCTAGAACAATAAACCCAGGTTCTAAACCTAGAATAACTCAGCCTCATGCCGAATCACTAGTAGGAACGTTTGTTTGCATCATGTGCATTTGACTTAGGGGACTCAACACAGGGGTTGGGTCCGTCTAGGACAGGTGTACCCAGAATCAAAGACCATCCTGATGCATATTTTACGTGCTACTTGTGCATTTATTTGCTTCGGGTTCGCATGCTGACCGACTTTTAAATGATGGGAGAAAGTTGGAAAAAGAAAATAGCACTGTAAGGGTTAAGTGAGTTAATCACCTGTTTTGAAAGAAAAAAAAAACCAATGTCCAAATGGTACTGAAACTCTGCCGAAACTTTGAGAAAAATGAAAAAAAAACAAAGAAGAAAAAGGTTTTGTTTTCAGAAATAGTTGGTTTTGTTTTATTTGCCCGAACTACGCTAGTTTGATTCTCACAGGGCGTGAGATACGTAGGCAACCCTCATCGGGTCCAACTTCCCTTTTTGCAAAACTAGCCCAAAAAGAACAAAATTTTATTTTTATTGTAAATAAGTAAGGTGATGCCATTCTTGTCAAAAATAGCCGAATGTCCCTAAAAGGGCGCCGGATGGCTGTTTTTGCAAGAACAACCACCTTTAGTCATTTTTAAATTTTTTGGCCGGTTAGCGAACACAGCCTTAAAATCTTCTTCCTCGAAGTGCTGAAAGGCCGTATTGGCAAAGCCGGATATTTTTATGAAAATTTTGAAAAAATAGTGATAACTTTTTGAGTCAAAATGAGTCTTGATTTTCCTCCTGTTAGTTTCCTTTTTGAGCCTGTTGGTTTTTATGGTAAAAATTCGGTAGGATGAGTCGTTGTAATCAAAATATTTTATTTTTATTTGAAAATCCCAAAATATTTTATTATTTATTTTTATCCCCAGAACTACGCTCGGTCTGATTCATGCGGGGTCATGATACGTAGGCAATCTCCATAGGATTCGACCATAACCAAAAGAAAGGGAAAAAAGAGTGATAAAAAAAAAGTAAAAAAGAAAAAAAGGGAAAAGAAAAGAGAGGAAAAACAAGAGAGAAAAAGAAAAAAAGGGGGAGAAAGAAAATAAGAAACCGTGAGAAGGAAGCAACGGCAAAATAAGAGAGGGAAATGAGAGAATAAAAACAAAGAGAAGAGGAAGGCAAGAATGAAAAAAAAAGAGAAAAAGAGAAGTTGCAAATGGAAATAAGGAAAGGCCGGGATGACGCAAGCAGCCGAGCAAATGCATAATAGAAACGGTTAACTGCTTAGGTGCATTCATTCCCTAAAATGTGCGGTTACCAATCTGTTAAAGCCCTAATCGCTAACAAGGTTGTTGTTGATGTATTGAGCCCAGGCAGGTGGTTAGTTGATTGGCATTCTGGCACCTCACTCCTACAACACCCGGTCCAAGGACAAGCTGAACATGGCCAACCAAGAACTAGAGGCGAGTATCGTCGACCCCTCAAAAGAGGTGGATGTTAATGCGATGAAAGAAGAGATGCATAAGCTGAAGTAGCAAATGGCTGAAATGTACCAGGCCTGGGCAAAGGGGCATCTACCACCGGTTTACCCCGCCAACCCTGCTTATATCCCCCCATTGGCTCAACCTCAGGAGCCTCCTACTGTGAATTCATCTCCAGCATTTCCCCCTACCAAAAATGCTATGGCACCACTTGCCAAACACCACCAGCTCCACCACCCAAACAAGTCCCATACCCTCCTTCACCAATCACTCCTGTTTTTGTGGCACCTCCACCTACTGCATTACACCGATCTTCCAGTGAGCCTCTGTTCCAGACTCACGACAACCATTATTACCCCCCAGAACCTACCTTTAAAGCTCCAGAACCATGTTCTTACACTCCTCATTTTGATCTCCCGGCAGAAACTGAAAAGCCACCTAAGAATCCTGAGCAGGAGGAGATGATTAGCAAAGTCAAGAGCTTGGAACAATCTTTCAGGAATAAGGGGCTAGGCGGTCAAGTAAGCGTGGCATATAAAGATCTGTGTCTGTTCCCAGATGTTCAACTACCAGCAGGGTTTAAGATGCCCATGTTTGATTTGTACGACGGGCATGGTGATCCAGTGGCACACCTGAGAGGTTTCTGTAGCAAGATGAGAGGAGCAGGTGGGAGAGATGAATTACTGATGGCATATTTCAGTCAAAGTTTAAGTGGCTCAGCTTTGGAATGGTACACCAGACAAGATCATGGTCGGTGGTACACATGGGACGACCTAGGCCAAGCATTCGCCTGCCATTTTCAGTACAATCTTGAAATTGTTCTAGATCGTCTGTCCTTGACGAAGATTGAGAAAAAGCCCGGTGAGAGTTTCAGAGAGTACGGATTCTGTTGGAGAGAGCAAACAGTGAGGGTTGACCCTCCGATGAAAGAAAGTGAGATGGTTGATTATTTCTTGCAGGCCTTGGAGCCCACTTATTTTGGTCATTTGGTATCGGCAATAGGCAAGTCCTTCAATGAGGTCGTAAAAATGGGGGGCATGGTAGAAGAGGGACTCAAGTCCGATAAAATCATGAGCTACTCAACAATTAAGGCAACCACCCAGGCCATTCAAAACGGTACTGGGGGTGTACTTGGAAAGAAGAAGGAAGAGGATGTTGCCACAATTGAGTCAGGAGTTTGGTTCGGATCCAGGGGCCCATCACCTTACTATAACCAGCCTCGACCCCACCACCAAACTTACCCCCACACTCCATATAGCCCGCCACAACATTACTACCCACTGCCAGATCCCCATTTTTCTGTCCATCACGCCCAAGTATACCGCCAACCCCCTGCCCACGCATAATGGCGTGCGCCAGCCCCACAAAATACATACCCAACTCCACAGAATGCCTACCCACCCCCACGAGCCTACCAAAACCCTCCTAGACCAGCTTTCCGGTCCAATCAAGCACTTAAGAATGAGAGGTTGCAGAAGAAGAAAACCTTCACCCCATTGGGAGAGTCCTATACTAGTTTGTTCCACAGGTTGAGACAATTGGATATGTTGAGGCCGATTGAGGCAAAGTTGCCAAATCCTCCCCCGAGAAATCTTGATTATTCTGTAAGCTGTGAATATTGTTCTGGTGCTCCGGGTCATGACATGGAGAAATGCTAGCATTTGAAAAACGTTATTCAAGAGCTTATTGATACCAATCAGATTGAAGTCCAAGCTCCGGAGGCACCTAATATCAACCAGAACCCATCCTATCCAGGCTCCCTATAGTTTAGCAGTCTCATTTCTGTAATTCATTCATTTTTGGTCTGTAATAACAATTCTTGTAAAACAGATATTGGGGATATTAGTAAAATGGGAGGGACTTTTATATATATTTTGTGGGGAAATCGGGTAGAAATCATGCTCTTATGACTGTTATGATTATCTACCTGCATTAGAAACCATACCTATAGGTTTTTATGTGCATTAGAAAACATGCTTATAGGTTTATCATGTTATTTGCTCTAAATTTCTATTTATGCATGTTCACATCCGCACTAGAAATCCTGTCTCTAGGTTGTTGTTAATTCAGCCTTAACAATCATGTTCATAAATTCTCCTATGTGCATTAAAAACCATGTTCTAGGACTTTTTATTGCACTCACCTAGATATCATACCTGCAGTCAAATCTTATAAAAATCAGTTTCTTCAGTAGCAATCATGCCTATAAGAAATAAGTATAAAAGCAGTCCCAACACCTAAATATCAAGCTTATATATAAAACTAGTTCTGTAACGTTTGTGATTATTTTTTTAGCACCTAGACAGCATGCCTATAGAACCTAATGAACCAAACTACCTGCTTAAAATCGTTTACTAGTTTATTGCGGTTCTGATTAACGATTAGATATCATGTTTATAGGACATCTCTGATCCACGCCTAGGCAAGCCTGTAGGGCAACTAAAATCTTGAAATTATAAAACTGTGCTTTGTTTAACTGTTTGTGAACTGCCCAGATTCAGCAAGTCCTAAAATCAGTAGGCAAACTGATTAGGTATCTTTTGCCCCGCTTTAATTAAAAAAAACACACTGCATATGTTCTGCTTTGTGCTCACCTAGATATCCTGCTATAGGACTTTTAAAGTGTCTGAAATACTATTGTTTGAGACGTGCAATTGCCTGCTTATTTGTGGAGGTAAATGTGAGCCATTAACTGTTCCTTTATCTGACAAGTCCTATTTGTTTTTCTTGTCGGTTAGATTTTCTCCTTTTAAGAACTATAGGAGAGTCAAGATCCACCTTAACTAGAAGTCCTAAACACCTCCAGGATCATAAGTAAGGGACGGGTAATGCACGCATAAAGTACGTTTTATTAGAATCGCTTGTATAACCACTAAGGGGAGGGTAATTGGGTAGTAAAGGATATGATGACCTGTGCGCTAATGCTATGTTTAGCACCCCAACTTGGGGACAATTACCAAGTATTGCACAGAAGTGATCCTATAGGCTAAAAAACATAGGACCCCTTTTACCCCTTGTTTTAAACGTAATATCTATTTGTCTAAATTGCTTTGTTTTCTTATAAGACTAATTCACCTAATTCGTGTTAGGCCGGGACCCACCGTTGTGGACCTCGAGGGGTGCCTAACGCCTTCCCCTCAAGGTTATTTCGAGCCCTTACCCAATCTCTGGTAATGCAGACATGTTTAGGAGTTATTTGCTTTAGGTGCCCTAACGCACCTTAAATCCGTTAGGTGGCAACTCTTCAAATTCCATACCCAACTCCCAAAAGGAAATGAGTTGTCCCAAAGGAATGTCGAAACCCGGACTCCACGAGGAAAAAGGGGGCGCGATAGTGCCCTCGACGCTTCATCAAGTCTTGAAATTCCCAACATCAGAAGGAATCAAAATGGTGTACGGTAAACAACCTGCCGCCAAAGAAATGTTTGCAATCGATGAGGTAATACCAGTATCAAAGCTTTCATCAACAAAGGAATCGGAGTCGAAGGGAAAACAAAAAGTCAAATAGCAACCACAGTCACCGACCTCGGCTCGATCAGAGGAGCAGGAGACTTTCGAGGATGATGATTATATGATACCTCGAACCTTCATAATCCCCGATAATTTTGATGTAACAAAGTCAACGATCGAAGAGCTGCAACAAATCGTGTTGATCAAACATGTGCCCGATCGAAAGGTATACCTGGGCACGGGGTTAACTCCCGGGCTCAGGAAAAAACTCGTTCAATTTCCTTTAAATAACATGGATTTTTTTCCTAGTCCCACCTAGATATGACAGGGAACCCAACGGAGATCACTACATATCGGCTAAGCTTGGACCCGAAGTTCCCCCCGGTAAAACAATAGAGAAGACCTCAGTCCGAGGTAAAACATGCATTCATCAAGGATGAGGTAATAAAACTTCTCAATATACGATCCATTCGGGAGGTAAAATATCCTGAATGGTTACCAAACGTAGTTGTAGTCCCTAAAAAGGAAAACAAACTTAGAATGTGCGTAGACTATAAGGATTTAAACTAGGCATGCCCTTAAGATTCTTTTCCTTTACCGAATATCGATCGCATGATTGATGCTACGTCCGGCCACGAGATCCTTAGTTTTCTCGATGCATACTCCGGGTACAATCAAATACAAATGAACCCAGAGGATCTGGAAAAGACTTCATTTGTCACTAGATACGACACCTATTGCTATAATGTAGTGCAGTTCGGACAAAAAAAGTCGGTGCTACTTATCAACGCCTAGTAAATCGAATGTTCGAAGAGAAAATAGGTAAATCAATGAGGTTTATATTGATGATATGTTAGTTAAGTCCCTGCGAGCAGAGGACCATTTGAACATTTGCAGGAGACCTTCGACATACTGAGAAAGTAAAATATGAAGCTTAACTCGGAGAAATATGTATTCGGGGTCGGCTCGGGCAAATTCCTCCGCTTTTTGGTATCAAATTAAGGAATCGAAATCAACCCCGATAAAATCAAGGCAATTGAAGACATCATAGTTGTTGATAATGTCAAGGATGCACAAAGGTTAACGGGACGCATAGCCGCCTTGGGTCGATTTATTTCGAGGTCCTCAGACAGGAGTCACCGTTTCTTCTTACTGCTTAAAAAAAAGAGCAACTTCGAATGGACCTCAGAATGCCAACAGGCTTTGGAGGAACTCAAACGTTACCTGTCGAGCCCACCATTGCTTCACACCCCAAAGGCGGACGAGCAACTTTACCTATACTTAACGGTCTCGGAGAAAGCTGTAAGTGAGGTCTTAGTTCGAGAAGAGCAAGGTACGCAATTTCCTATTTATTATGTTAGTCGGACCCTAGGTGAATCCGAGACCCGATAACCATACTTAGAGAGATTAGCGCATGCTTTAATAAGCGCCTCTAGGAAATTAAAGCCATATTTTCAATGTCACCCAATTTGTGTTGTGACCACTTACCCCCTTTGCAACATTTTGCACAAGCCCGAGCTCTTGGGCTGATTGGCTAAATGGGTCGTCGAGATCAGTGGGTACGATATCGAGTATCAACCCCGAACGACCATCAAGTCTCAAATCGTGGCAGACTTCGTGGCCGAATTTACGCTAGCCCTCGTACCCGAGGTCGAAAAGGAACAATTATTAAAATTGGGTGCGTCATCGGGGGTATGGACCCTCTTCACAGACGGTGCTTTGAACGTGAAGGGGTCCGGGCTAGGCATCATTTTAAAGCTGTCCACGGGTAACTAGACATTCTATCAAAACTTCGAAATTGACCAACAATGAGGCCGAGTATGAGGCCATGATTGCAGGTCTCGAGCTAGCTAAGAGCTTGGGAGTGGAGGTCATCGAGGCCAAATGTGACTCCCAACTTGTAGTGAATCAAGTTAACAGAATTTTTTAGGTTCGAGAAGATCGAACGCAGTGGTACTTAGACAAATTACAAGTGTCTTTACATCGATTTAAAGAATGGACGCTACAACATGTACCTCGAGAACAAAATAGCGAGGTCGATGCCTTTGCAAATTTGGGGTCATCGATCGTAGACGGTGAACTTAGCTCGGGGAATGTCGTGCAACTTTCAAGGTCAGTTATCGAAGAAGGACATGCCGAAATAAATTCCACAAGTTTAACCTGGGATTGGAGGAATAAGTACATCGAATACCTAAAGAACGGGAAGCTTCCATCGGATCATAAATTATCGAGGACTCTGCGTACGAAGGTCGCACAATTCACATTGGATGAGGATGGAACACTGTATAGGAGAACGTTCGATGTACCGTTAGCAAAATGTTTAGGACCAGGAGACACCGACTATGTTCTATGGGAAATTCACGAGGGCACTTGTGGAAATCATTTCGGTGACAAATCATTGGTTCACAAAGTCATCAAAGCAGGATATATTGGGCCAATATGGAAAAGGACACTAAAGATTTTGAAAATGCGACAAATGTCAAAGGAATGCACCGATGATCCACCAGCCCGGAGAGTAACTCCACTCAGTCCTATCCCCATGGCCGTTCATGAAATAGGGGATAGATATCGTCGGCCCTCTACCATCGGCCCCAGGTAAAGCTAAATTCATTTTGTTTATGACTGACTATTTCTCTAAGTGTGTTGAAGCACAGGCCTTCGAGAAAGTCAGAGAAAAAGAAGTCATAGACTTCATTTGGGACCACATTATATGCCGATTCGGAATGCCTGCTAAGATCATATACGACAATAGAAAGCAATTCGTCGGTAGCAAAGTGACAAAGTTTTTCGAAGACCGCAAAATAAAAAGGATCATGTCAACGGCGTACCATCCTAGTGGAAACGGACAAGCCGAATCGACGAACAAGACCGTCATCCAAAATCTGAAGAAAAGGTTGAACGAAACTAAAGGAAAATGGAGAGAAATACTGCCTGAGGTCCTTTGGGAATATCGAACAACATCAAAATCGAGTACGGGGGAAACATCGTTCTCTTTAGTCTACGGTGCCGAAGCTCTAATCTCGGTGGAAGTCGGGGAACCCAGCTTCAGGTTTCGGTATGGAAGAATCAAATAACGAGGCTATAAATATAAGCCTCGAGTTTCTAGATAAAAGACGGGAAGCCGCCCTCATTCGAACAGCCGCATAGAAACAACGGACCGAGAGGTATTACAATCGAAGAACCAATCCTCGACACTTTAAAACCGGGGACCTAGTCCTAAGAATGGTCACCATAAATACTCGAGACCCAAACAAAGGAAAACTTGGACCGAACTGGGAAAGACCGTATGAGGTCCTCGATATCGTTGGAAAAGGATCCTACAAACTTGGCACAATGGACGGCGAGGAATTACCAAACAATTGGAACATATCACTTCTCAAGCGATACTACTGCTAAGGTATGATCTTCTCTATTTTCAGTTACATTTTATACTAACCAATTGCAGGTGTTTGACCGAGGATATCGAAGGATCCTTCAGCACAAAGTCCTTAGGTCTAAAAGCACGCATTGCACTCTTTTTCCCTTAGACCGGTTTTTATCCCAAAGGGGTTTTTCCGGCGAGGTTTTTAATGAGGCAACAATTATTCGTGCTAACTTAGAGCAACTCAACAGTATTCGAGGCTTCTTTACCATCAACCTCAAACACTGGGGGGCTTCACCCTCAGATGTTAACATTGTTACAATGAAGATACTTCGTGTCAACAGGGTCTCGATAGGTAAAACTTTTTAAGGGCCAAACGGTCAAACGAACTGTGCCCATTTAGATCACTCGAGCCCTAAAGGCAAACATGTACGCATGAATAATCTATTGAAAGAAGTATTTTTCCTTGCCAAATATTTCTTGCCTTAAAGAAATTTTTACTTTACAATTTCATACTTTTGATCTATTGTGGAAACAGGCTTAGGGCCGAAAGTTCAAACAACTTACCCCGTACACGGGGACTGCCATCCGAAAAATCAATGTAATCGAATTATTAAAATCTCGAGATCATAAGACCTTAAAAAGGCAACCGTCGTTTTATGGGCCACGACCACCCCACTCGGGGACTAACACTTCGAACAAGTTGGAAGTGTAATCGGGAAACAATCCCAAGAGGAAATCCCAAGTTAAAGGCTACGGCCAAACTAACACGGCTCAGAGACGTCCAAATTCCGTAACAAAAACAGGCCTTCTAATATCTTCACAAAACCGGTTAAAAAGGCTACCCCCGACAAAATTATAAAGGGGTTCGATAACATCAATCCTCTAAAACCCTAAAGGGATACCGGCTTGTTCGATCTCTCGAAACAATATTATGCTAAGGCATAACAAATTTTACATGATCAACTATTTTAAGCCGAAAAGGGGAAAGGAGCCATTCTTTTAAGGACATATCAGCCTAATTCAAGAGCCTAGGGGCCGTTTTATTTTTGAGTTTGAGAAGTCATCCTCACTCAACTAAAACTAAGGGTCATCCTACTTCGAGTTCGAGCAAATACTCGCTCGATTATAAAGACTACACTAGTCCGACTTCGATCAAATTGCCCAAGCCTCGTACTTACGAAAATTTTCAAGACATGGTCGAAACAGAATTTTTACGAGGCAGAAATTAAAACAAAGACAAATCAAAGAGAAAAGAGATTTTTCATATATATGAAAACATTTACATGGATCGGTCAGGATCCTACACAAAATATTCAAAAAAGAAAGGAAAAATTCTAAGTGCCTAATTTTCTCGGGAGCTACACCTTCGTCATCCGAATCCCCTCCGCTCTTGGATCCACTCACGCTCCCGAAATCATCATCATTGGAAGAGAGCAACGCTTTGGCGTCGGCCTTGAGTTCTTTTGCGTTCTCGATCTCGACAGCAAGGTTAAAGCCACAAGCATGAATCTCTTCAAAGGTCTCTCTTCGAGACTGGTACTTGGCATGCTCGGCAACCTAGTATGCTCGAGTCTGAGCAGTATCGGCAACTTCCTTTGCTCGAGCTTGAGCAGCTTCAGCATCAGCTTGGTAGACAGCCACGATCACCTCCACGCCAGCCTTTACTTTTTCTGCCTCAGATGTAACCTTTGCAAGTTCGGCAGCCAACCGAGCCTCGAGCTCCTCAATTTTCTTGGCTTGGGCCGAGCTTTCCTCCTTCATGCTTTGGAGCTGACATTCCGCCGACGACAGCTGGGCTCGAGCAGCATCTTTCTCCAAGGCAAGGCGGTCCATATTTTGTTTCCACCCCAAAGTCTCTGCCCTCATCATGTTGGCCTCTTCATGGAGCTGTTCAATCTTTACGGCCTTCTTCTGAACCTGCAGGATTGAAGTATTAGTCATCGTTCCCGAATTGATATATCGAGCTTCTAAAAATTTTCATTACCTGCTCAATCAGGTCGGTCTGCTCTTTATGAGCTGTGGCCAATTCAGCTCGGAGGTCCTTGATCCCCTCTTATTTTTGCCCGCTGAGAAGTTTGAGGGCATTTCTCTCTTCCGTGAGCTTTTGAAGATCGGCCTCACATCGGCTCAGCTCTGCCCGGGATTTGGGAAATGCATCGCGATGAAGTTCCAAGGCCTATGTAGAAAGAAAAGAAATTGTCAAGAAGAAATAAATACAAGTGTGATATCGATGAGGGGAGCTGAACTTACCCGGCTCAAAAGTCGTTGAGCCTCATCAAAGAGACTCGATGCCTCACTTAGGTCGGTAGTATCTTCGACTCCTGTAAAGCAACCACGGAAAAGGTCCTCCCCTTCGTGAGCTCTTTCCACATCGGGCGTCCCCATGGCCTGGGCTTCCTGAATTTTCCCCTCAAAAAATGTAGGGAGGGGCGGCGAATCACCAATCTCTATTTCCCCAAGCAAGTCACTTGGGGCGTTCTCTTCACTTTGAAGGGCCTCGGAGCTAGCCCCTTCAGGCACACCCACCGATTGCTCATTTCGGCAGGAGGCATCTTTAGCCTCCGACGACTTGGGGAATTTGCTCGGGCCCTCCTCCAAGATCTCCTCGGTTCGAGGCTGAATCTCTTAGACCCCCACCGGCTCAGCGGCCTTTGAGGCCTTGGTGCTCCTCTTCGTTGGGGCCACCAGCTCGAAGCTAGCATCTTCATTTTCCTCTTCTTCATCTCTTAGTTGCTGAACTACATCGCAGGCAGGACGGCGGTGTCTTTCTTCGACTTATGAGTCTTACTCTTTTTAGGCTTTGGAGTCTCGGAGGTCGAGACCCTGTTTCTCTTTTTATCCTTCACCGGCTCCGGGGCCGGGGCGAGACCTCCTCCTCCCCTGACGGGGGCCTCATGACAACATCTTTTTCGAGGACTATATGAAAGGAAATCATTTGAGTATGAAAAGAAAGGTTTTAGAAAAAATCATCGAGTATGTGAAAAAAGGCTTACCATGATTTTTGGCCTCCCATCGGCCCCTTGACAAATCAAGCCATGAGCGCGCAGCGTACGAGGAGGTCGAAGCTAGTTTCCGAATCTTGCTCTCGAGGTTAGGAATTGCACTAGGCATCCAAGAGACCGCTACATCATAGAAAGGAATGTCGATAAGGAGAAGTGATAACTAGGGATTCTAGTTCATTTTACACTCCTTTTTACTTGAGTTTTATACAAATAGTCCCAAAGGCTTACATGTTGTACTTGTTTGCAGGGTTTGGTCAAGAAAGTGACAAGAGACCAAAAATCAGCTCAAAAAGGAGTGAAACCTACACAAGTACCAAGAACAAGTCAAAGCATAGCTACAACAGACCCACCGCGGCCGCAATCCATTTTATACGGTCCGCGGTGAGGAGATTCAGAGAGGCGCAAATTTTGGAAGCTCAAGCACTGCGGCTGCAATCCATTTTGTGCGGACTGCAGTAGCCTCACCGCGGCCGCAATCCAATTTATGCGGTCCGCGAAGAAGAGATTCAGAGAGTTGAGAATTTGGAAGTTGGAAGCCACTGCGGCCGCAACCCATTTTGTGCGGACCGCGGTGAAGCCACCACAGCCGCGGTGCATTTTCTGCGGTCCGCGGTGGCCAAATTCAGAGACTCAAAAGTCAAGCTAAAAATCCCTACCGCGGCCGCGGTGCATTTTCCGCGGTCCGTGGTACCTCCACAGGGGTATTTTTGTCCAAAAAATTTGGCCTTGTATAAATCATTCTTTTTCAGATTTTTAGGGTATCTAACTTTTAGCTGAGCACGTGAACGGCGATTTTAGACTATTTTGAGTAATTTTATAGTGGGTTTATCATTGAATCTTCAATTATTAGCTTGTAAACATATTATATGGGTTATTTTTCATCTAATTATCTATTTTCTTCCATTATTATGAGTAGCTAGACCCATTAGCTAGGGTTGTGGCTCAACCCTAGTGTGGGTATTTGATGGGTCTTGTGTTTTAAGGCTTAGATGTTTATAGGAGGTTGATATTTGGGTTGATTTGTGTTTTCTATGTTGGATTAGTGGTTGCAAACACCAATTTGTGCCTATTTGACTTAGGCTCTTCTTGAGAAAAAGAGCTTGAGTCTAGGTAATCAGTCCGACAAGGAATTGGGGCGTACTCAAGAGATTGATAGCCCCAATTAAAGGGTTAAATCTAGAGATAGTAATACCCGACTTGAGCCTACATTGCTTGGATAATTTCGACACCCATTTGGTCTTGAGAAAGTCAACTAGGGCAAAGTCACTCAAACTACCGAGAGGTATAGAGTGAGTAGTGTCGCGCATTGGCTATATCGCGATCCCAAACATAACAACTTTGCCTTAGACTTTAGTACTCGTCAAGTATTCACCTAAGGGAAAGTCACTTCCCTAGTGCCTCGTTACCTATTTAGAAAACCTTTCAAGCAATTATTCTTAGTTTAATTTAGCATCTCAGTAGTATAATATTAGAAGTAAAAAGCAACCAATTATGATTGGAAGCGTAATTAAGAGCATTACGCATTGCTAGTTTAGATAGGAATCCAATTCCCAAATCTAGCTCCCAGTGGATTCGATCCCGGCCTTTTCGGGTAAAAACTGCATCGACCGCTCTCGCTACTCCATAGTGGTGCAGGGTTGGCACCGATCACTTTTTGACGCCGTTGCCGGGGAGCTAACGGTTTTGGATATCTATCTAAATAGTCTTGTGTATTGTTTTTATTTCCTTCTGTGATACTAACTTGTGTGTGACGCCAATTCAGGTACAATATGGCGGCAAACAACAACAATGACCCTCTTGGAAACGTGGTTCCGGGGGAGGAGGTTGATGACATCGGTGAAGATGAGGTGTCTCTTGTACCTCAAGGACAAAGGAGAGGCCGCCAGGCCAATGCCAATGATAATGTTCCAGACCCTCCCCCGCCACCTCCAAGAGTGGCCCCTCGGGTGCTTCCCAACCAAGGATATGCTAGTGCAATTGTCCCACCCCGGATCCAGGCGGGCAATTTTCAAATTACCAATGTGATGCTGACCTTGTTGGAGCAGCGAGGGTATTTCACAGGTGCTCCCGATCAGAACGCTTACAAGCACCTTAAGGGTTTTGTTGATACATGTGGGGGGAGCAAGCAAACGAACGTGTCCGAGGATGCTTTGCGGTTGAGACTATTCCCTTTCTCTCTTCAAGGGAAGGCACTAGATTGGCTGGAGAGACTCGCCAACCACTCCATCCATACATGGGATGAGTTGGCGGACAAATTCATTGCAAAATTTCTCGCCGGAGCACATGGCAACTTTGAGGGATGAAATCTTAGCTTTCAAATAGGAGTCCAACGAACCATTACATGAAATTTGGGAAAGGTACTGGACTATGGTAAAGGAGTGTCCCAACAATGATATGACTGAGGCAATGATATAACAGACTTTCTACCGGGGCATTAACACCACTAACCAAAGCATAATGAACCAACTCGTCGGGGACAACTTCATGAACACCCCGTATGATCAAGCGTGTGAGATATTGGATGGGATGGCGGACACTTCTTCCGCTTGGCAAAGTAGAGCAAATGTGCCACAGGGTGACCCCACGGTCATTCACTTGCTCAAGGAGCTTCATGATCATGGACAGGCAATAGCAGAACTTACAACAACAATGAACCAGTTAGCAAAGGCACAATTACAGCAGGTTCAAGCTCCTCGACAAGTAAATGCTATGGAGGGTGTCAATATGCTAGTGAACAAAAGAAGGCAAAGAGGCCAACAAAACCAAGGGAGTTTGGATCAATATGACCAAGATAGTGGTTGGTTCCAAGATGATGGTTATGATGAGCAAAATGAAGAAGTGCAATACGTAAACAACTATCAAGGCCAAAGGGGCAATTCTTCCAACCAACAACAACAATGGAGATCCCAAGGCAATTGGGGAAATCAAAAACAAGGGAACAATAATTGGGGAACAACAACCAAAATCCGAATTGGGGCAACCAGAACAATAATCAAAACAATCAGGGTAACTGGAGCAACAACAACAACAACTGGGGTTGAAACAACAATCAAGGTGGTTGGAACAATAACAATCAGGGAAATCGGGGGCAAGGCTTTCAAAGGCCCCTAATGTATAACAACCGAACAATCCACCCCCATTCCCATCCCAAGGTCCTAGTTCATCCAATAATGACATGGGGAGAATTGAAATGATGTTTGAACAGATGATGAAAAGGAATGCTGACTCCGATGCTTAGTTGGCATCCCACAATAATTCAATCAGAAACTTGGAGGTTCAGCTAGGCCAAATCTCACAATCCTTGAATACTCGCCCTAAGGGAGCTCTACCTAGTGATACGGTAGTCAACCTGAAGGGTGGGAACAATTCCGGGCATGCAATGGCGATAACTACAAAAAGTGGACGAGGCGGTGATGTGAATGCCTCCAAACAAAAAGAAATTTTGAGTGATGAAGTTGAGTTGCAAGAGGATGATATCCCTTTGGTGGTTGAGAATGTGATTGATGAGAACGTGAATGAAGAAGTGAGGATTGATATCAAAGATACCGAGGTGGAAACTCAGAATGACGTGAACCCGTCTAGCGAACACGTAATAGACATGCCGGAAATGGTTGTGCCTAAAGCCAAGGCTCCTTTGCCAAGACCACCTCCACCTTATCCTCAAAGGCTCGCGAAGCAGAAAAATGAGAACCAGTTTAAAAAATTCATTGACATGATGAAGAGCTTATCCATTAATGTGCCTTTGGTGGAGGCTTTAGAGTAAATGCCTGGTTACGCTAAATTCATGAAAGACTTGGTGACAAAGAAAAGATCCATGGACTGTGAAAATATCAAGATGACCCACCAAGTTAGTGCTATAGTGCATTCAATGGCTCCAAAGTTAGAATATCCCGGTGCTTTCACCATTCCATGCACTATTGGGAGTGCAGACTTTGCTAAAGCTCTATGTGATTTGGGGGCGAGTATCAACTTGATGCCCTACTCAGTTTTCAAGACTTTGGGTATTAGACAACTGAGGCCGACTTCCATGAGATTGCAAATGGCAGATAGATCGATGAAGAGGCCCTTGGGTATAATTGATGATGTTCTTGTCCGGGTGGACAAATTTATCTTGCCGGCTGATTTTGTGATTCTCGATTGTGAGGTCGATTATGAGGTGCCTATAATTTTAGGAAGACCTTTCCTTGCTACTGGGAAGGCCTTAGTTGATGTGGAAGCAGGGGAACTCACCTTCCGGGTGGGTGATGAAAAAGTGGTCTTTCATGTGTGTAAGTCAATCAAGCAGCCCAACTGTACTAAAGTGTGCTCATTCGTGGATCTTGTCACGGCAGTGATAATTGATGATACTAGTGCAATGATCAATGTGGAGGACCATCTAGAGGCGGTATTGTTGAATCTTGATGTAAATGAGGATGAAGGCTCGGGTGGAGTGTGTTAATGCTTTACATGGAATGGGCTTGTACTCTTATGAGCCTCGGAAGCTCTCTTTGGATCTTGAGAATAGGAAGACTCTACCAACAAAGCCCTCAATTGAGGGACCTACGGTGTTGGAGTTGAAGTCGTTGCCTTCACACCTCAGGTATGAATTCTTAGGCCCTAATTCAACTTTGCCAGTTATTCTTTCCTCTTGTCTTACTAATATGCAGGTAGATGCCACATTGGCGGTGCTCCAAAAATGGAAGAAGGCAATTGGATGGACTTTAGCTGATATTCGAGGAATAAGCCCCACCTTTTATATGCACAAGATTATTCTTGAAGATGATGCAAAACCCTCCTTGGAACATCAAAGGAGGTTGAACGAGGCAATGCAAGAAGTTGTGAGAAAGGAGGTGATCAAGTGGTTGGATGTCGGGGTTGTGTACCCCATCTCTGACAGTTCTTGGACTTCGTCGGTGCAATGTGTGCCGAAGAAGGGTGGTATGACCGTGGTGACCAATGCACAAAATGAACTAATTCCTACAAGAACAGTCACCGGATGGAGGGTGGGCATGGATTATCACAAGCTGAACAAAGTGACCCGCAAGGATCACTTTCCATTGCCTTTCCTTGACCAGATGCTTGATAGACTTGCTGGGCGTGCCTTCTACTATTTCTTGGATGGGTATTCTGGGTACAACCAAATTTTGATTGCTCCGAAAGATCAGGAGAAGACTACCTTCACTTGCCCATATGGTACCTTTGCCTTTACTAGGATGCCGTTCGGGATGTGTAATGCACCGGCCACATTCCAGCGGTGTATGATGGCCATTTTTACCGACATGGTGGAAGATATTTTGGAAGTGTTCATGGACGACTTTAGTGTCGTGGGTGACTCATTTTATGAATGCTTGAAGAACCTTGATAGGGTGTTGGCCCAGTGTGAAGAAACCAATCTTGTGCTCAACTGGGACAAATGTCACTTCATGATTGAGGAGGGCATAGTCCTTGGCCATAAAATTTCAAAACATGGCATAGAGGTGGACAAAGCTAAAATAGAAGTGATTTCAAGGCTTCCTCCCCCTACTTCTGTCAAGGGGGTTAGAAGTTTTCTTGGGCATGCAGGGTTCTACCGGAGATTTATCAAGGATTTTTCAAAGGTAGTGAATCCTTTGTGCAAGCTATTGGAAAAGGATGCCAAGTTCGTGTTCGATGAGAGATGTATGCAAGCTTTTGAACTTCTCAAGCACAAGTTGACCACTACTCCTATTATTACCACACTCAATTGGAGCTTGCCTTTTGAGCTCATGTGTGACGAGAGTGATGTTGCGGTTGGGGCGGTTTTGGGTCAAACAGTGGATAAAATGTTTCATCTGGTGTACTACGCGAGCAAGACAATGAATGATGCCCAAATGAACTACACGATGACTGAAAAAGAGCTGTTGGCTATTGTGTTCGCAATGGAGAAATTTCGACCGTATCTCATGGGCGCCAAGGTCATAGTGCATACTAATCATGCAGCTCTTCGGTACTTGATGATGAAGAAAGATTCCAAAGCTAGGTTGATGCGATGGGTCTTGTTACTGCAAGAGTTTGATTTGGAAATTATGGACCGGAAAGGTAGTGAAAACCAAGTGGCGGACCACTTGTCCCGCTTGGAGGAGGAGGGGAGGCCTCGTGATGGCCTAGAGATCAACGATTCATTTCCCGATAAGCAAATACTTTCTGTGTCAGTGAATGATATGCCATGGTTTGCGGATGTTGCTAATTTCCTTGTGACTGGTATAATCACGTGTGAGCTCTCTTCTAACCAAAGGAAGAAGCTCAAATGGGATAGTTTGGATTTCTATTGGGATGAGCTGTATTTTTTCAAGATCTGCAATTGAGTATCTTAGAGGCTTGTCATTCCTCTCCCTATGGTGGCCATCACGGTGGGGCGAGGACAGCTTCGAAGGTTCTTAGTTGTGGGTTTTACTGGCCAACTTTGTACAAAGATGCAAGTAAACTTATGAAGAGATGCGACGAATGTCAAAGAGCGGGCGGTATTTCGAAGAAGGATGAGATGCCTCTTAACACCATTCTCGAAGTTGACATTTTTGATGTGTGGGGTATAGATTTCATGGGCCCATTTGTTAGTTCGTGTGGCAATACCTTCATTCTAGTGGCAGTTGACTATGTTTCAAAGTGGGTGGAAGTCGTGGCTTTACCCAATAATGAGGCCCAAAGTGTTGTTGCGTTTCTCAAAAAGAGCATTTTTACTAGGTTTGGCATGCCTCGAGCAACATAAGTGATGGGGGGTCGCATTTTTGTAATATAGCTTTTGACACCTTGCTTGCAAAGTATGGTGTCAATCACAAAGTTTCTACTCGTTATCATCCTCAGGCGAGTGGCCAAGTTGAAGTCTCAAACAGGGAAATCAAGAGTATATTGTCAAAAACGGTCAATGCAAATAAGACCGATTGGTCGAAGAAATTGGATGATGCTCTATGGGCTTATAGTACTGCTTACAAGACTCTGGTTGGTATGTCTCTGTACCGGTTGGTGTTTGGCAAAGCTTGCCATCTACCGGTTGAGTTAGAGCACAAGGCCATGTAGGCTTTGAGGAAGCTGAATCTTTAATGGGATGTGGCAGCAAATCTTCGTGTGGAGCAGCTTAATGAACTTGATGAATTCAGATTCCATGCCTACTCCAGTTCATCCTTGTATAAGGACAAGATGAAGTACCGTCATGACAAGTATGCTCAAAGTAAGGAGTTCAAAGTGGGTGATTTGGTTATCTTTTTCAATTCTCGGTTACGTCTGTTTCCGGGAAAGGTTAAGTCAAAATGGAGTGGACCTTTTGAAGTGGTGCTTGTGACTCCGTTTTGTGCACTTGACTTGAAAACAAAAATGGAGAGATCTTCAGAGTTAATGGGCACAGGGTCAAGCACTATCTTGGCAAGATTGATGATAGCCACGTGGTGGCAATGATCCATCTGAAGTGATTTGATGGTAACCTGCGTCGTGCCGCGACGTTAAATCAGGCGCTTCTTGGGAGGCAACCCATGTGTCTTTCTTTTTTTTTTCTTTGATTTTCTTTTTAGTGTAGGATTTTCTTTTGGACTAACTGGTTTTGAGATGTGTGTAGGGTTGTCTTGAGCAGTGCAGAACGAGGTTGGAAAAATGTGCACTCTCTGAAGTTTGCACTGCGGCCGCATTGCATTTTTCGCAGCCGCAATGGCCTTAATGCGGGGGCAATATTTCAATGCGGTCCGCAGTGCGATCCGCAGAGATGTTGTCCCCCAATGCTGCATGTGGTAAACCACCACGGTCCGCGGTGCATTTTATGCGACCGCGGTGGGTAGTACAGTGGGTCTCAGGTCCTTTTTCTATAAATAGGACCCCAGGCCTTCATTTACACTCTTCGATCCTTTGCTTCCCACATAGAAAAAAAATCACTGTTCATCAAGCCCTAGTTGTGCAAATTCAATCACTGATCTTCATTCATCTTTAGAGCATCTCTTTACTGGTATTTTTAATCCTTCCTTAGTTTTTAGCTTGATTTTATTCTATTAATTAGTTAGTTATACTTCTTTCTCTCCCTTTTTTTCTTTCAATTTGTAGCGTAGGGTTACATCATGCCATTTAGATTAGGGTTAATTGGTGAAAAATGATTGTCACACCTCCTTTTTTCACTACACCCCCCGGAAGAGGGTATAATAAAAGGAGTTTTTCCAATTAAAGGACAATCAAAACGGGATTTATTGTTAAAAGATTAAGAGTCGCCAGTTGGTATAATTTATGGTGTCCCAAGTCACCAGTTTCAAATCCCGAATCAAGGAACTGGTTGACTCTGTAATACAGTCCGCGAACCAAAAATCCGGGTAAGGAATTCTGTTAACCCGGAAGAAGGGGTTAGGCATTCTCGAGTTCCGTGGTTCTAGCACGGTCGCTCAACTGTTATAATTGGCCTATAATCTGATTTTAAGACATTTTGAACCTATGTGCAATTTTAACTTTTTAACCGCTTTTATTTAATTAATTAAAGGAAGATTGCAACGTCATTTAAAATATGTTTCGAACCACGTCACATAAATGCACCCGCAGTCCCTAACACATTTTATCTAACGTTGGGATTTGGATTTGGGTCACATAAATGTGCACGCGAGTTTAGGAAGGTACATTATTAAATAACGCGCCTAAAAGCAACTACGCGTTGTTAACTTTGCGAGGGCCATGAAAATTTGCTAAATGGCACGCCTCGAATTCTAAGGATTTAAAAGACATAATTAAACGAGGGCCATGCATTTTGAGCTTTTGTTTGGCATGGCACACCTCGATCCCGATTCTTAAAGGAAATTCGAAATTAAGCCTTTGAGGGCCATAAACTATATCTCACTTAATATGACACTCCTCCATTTATCTAAGACTAAAATCTAACTATGCTCAGGAGGGCCATGATTGATTTTACTAGTTAACAAGGCGCAATGGGATCACCATGCGCAAGGTGCGGGGCTCCGCAGCGAATTTCATTTGAGCCCAATCGGAGAGCCTAGCTCTCATGAAGCACGCTCAAGTCAAGTGTCACATGGGTCACGGATCGAACCCATGTAGCAGCAAAAACCAACGATTCAGAATGTGGTCAACAAGATGATATTACTAATTAGCTGAATACAACGAGGAGGAAAGTATTAACCAACGAAGCAAACAAAACTGAGATGGGCATAGAAATGAGAGTGCAAACAAAATAGCAAGAGGGATTTAATATTTTCAAATCATAAACTACTGGGAGTACTCAACACGATAAATTAAGGCAGTCATTTGATTGAACATTTCCAGAAATCGTTACATGGTTACTTCACTCACAAATTAAGTTGTTTCAACCAAACTCAACAGACACGTATTAGCAAATGTTTCTTTTCAACTCATTTTTTGCATGCTTTGAATTTTTGTCCCAAATGATCCTAAATTGAAAACTAACTTATAAAGAAACGATAGATTTAGAATATCATGTTCATATCAACATTCTACATACAGGATTCAACTAAAAGTTATTTGACAAACTCCTACTTCTTATTATTGCAAAGTTGTTTCATCATAATCAACAACCACAAATTTGACAATTGCAGCCATTCTGAATCATGTGCTAAAAGAGTTAACAGCCTAACTTACTGTATTAATACAGGCTAAACTCAGAAATAAGAACCAGATGAACACACAGAGGGAAATCAAACACTAGTTACAGAATTTAATAATCAAGATTAGAAGGAAACCACTATAATAAACTGACATGATCTAATTCTCAATTACAAACCATTCTTTGACAAATACACTAATCAGAACTTCATAGCTACATGGTGATTATAAAACTGAAAGAAGAAGAGGTGAAGTCCACAAACAACATCACATTTATCTCATTCTCAACTCATGCTACAAGTTACACATCAAGTGACATCCATAAGGATCAAAATATACCTGGAAAAGAGAAGAAACAAAGAAGAAGTGAGAGTCAGTAGGCTCAGCAACAGCAATAGCAGAAACTTAGCCTCCGATTCACATGACCCAGTATTGAAATTAACCTAGAAACCAGTAAAGCATTACTTGATTATCAAACCTCACACCCAAATTAAAACCAAGTTCAAACCATATCAACACTCAAATGAACCAAAGATTGCTTCAGCATGTTGAAAACTTTTAGAAAAAAACCTGAGAAGGAGAAATCCATGAAGCAGTAGACTATAGCCGTTTTTGTATTTTTTCTGAAATTTTGCTCCCCCTCCTCTATAGAATGATCAAAAGGTCTTTATATAGGCCAACTTTAGGGCAGCATTGCCAGGCCTTTCTCTTTTCAATTTTTCCCTTTTTTACCCTCTGGTTTAACCTTCCACAATTCCAAAAATTGGGCCAACGGACAAGGCTTAGGCCCAAACAGATATGGCTTCTACTGTCCAAACAAATAACCCACAGAAACCATACAACCCAAAGAAAGAGAACAATTGTAAACTCATAACATGTTGAAAGTTTAAGCATGAATGAATTAATTAAGATTACTGACCTATAAGCTTGACTTATCGACTAAACAAGGACAGGAAATTAAGCGCAATTACAGAAGAATAAATAAAAACTAAAGCAAAATAATGATGACTCTAGAACAAATTAGCGAAAACTAAAAACATGGACTCGACTCCTGAAGGAAACAATGGTGAAATTTTTACCTTATTTAACTCAGAAAAGGTAATGAGAAAGCCTGAAACGAACCGATGGCTTATGGCTGGAATCCGGCGGGCCTGTCCGAATCCGACGTTCTCCGTAATAACTAAAAACTATCGTCAATCGATTGCTCTCGTTGAGAACAATCTATTAACGTAAGATTTAAGTTGAACGAGTCGAGATTTTGAACAAAAATCGAGAAGGAAAAGGAAGTTAGGTCTTGCATTTTCATTTCCAGATCCGAGACTGGGTAAATTTGGCTGGGTTTTAGGGAAAAATGCTGATGATTTGGGTGCAGGACGTGGTGGTGATTGCATGGTGGCAATTTGGGGGTGATTGGGTCGCGCCGCCGGCCGGTGGGGATTAGGGAATTATGGGGCGGCGGAGTCTCATTAGGATTCGCTCTGAGAGACAGGAATGGGGGAATGGAATTGGGCGGGGGGGGGGGGGGGGCTAATTTCGGACAATAATATATATTAAGAGTCCTAAGTTCCGGTCCCGGTGGATCTGGAAACATCGACGGCTCAGATTCTGTTCTAACCCTAAACGAACCATCGTTTAGGGATGCCTGGGACCGGGCCGGGGAATGGACCGGGTTTCTGATGGGTAAGGGATTGGGTTGAGGGGTTCGTTTGGGCCTGGGGGAAGAGAAATGGATTTGGCCCAACTGAATTTCTTCTTCTCTTAATTCCTATTTCAAAATACTTTTCCAAAAATTCTTTTTCTTCCTTTTCCCAAATTAAAATAATACCCAAATTAATTTCTAGAACCTAATTAACTAAAACTAATTAAACCTAAATGACAATTGACACCATTAATTAAAAACAAATTAAAAGAAAAACTACTTAAAAATAGAAGTTAAAATTAAAATGAAAATTAAACTATTTTTGTGATTTTCTTTTTATTTTGCCACAATTGATTAACTAATTAACCTAAAAATATAAAATAGGACCCTAAATGCAAATGCACATATATTTTTGTATTTTTTATTAATTAAAATGCACAGACAAAAATGCAAACAATTAGCAGAAAATGCCACGAAAATCCACAAAATTGCAAACACTGAAAGACATTATTTTGTTTTGAATTTGTGGGAGTAATTCATATAGGGCAAAAATCACGTGTTCACGGCTGCCCCTCTTTGCTCGGAAACACGAAGAGTTTTCGTGCAAAGATAAAGTGAGCGGATACGAGCGATTTTTGCCCGTTTGAATACTCCGTGGGAAGCATTTTTGAAAGAGTTGACTGCACCCTACTTCTGAGGTTGCCTACATATCCTTGGCTATAAAGGAATCAGGTCAGTGTAGTTCGGGAAGGTTTGGTAGCTGGGACTACCATGAAGCTGTGATTTCACTGTTGCTGCTGCTGCTGCTACTGCTTACCGAACCCCCTTATTACACCATGACAAGATAAAAAGAAGCTATACTAAACTATGATCTATGAATTACAAAACCTATCTATATCTTCAAACTTGATCCTGCAGCTCTTGTTGCCATGCTGACTTGTATTTTCCTAGTGAAATTCCTCTGTTGTCGACTTGAATTGTAATCTGAGATATTTTCCTTTTCTTCAGGTGGATGCCTGACTGCCAACTTGAACTACACTTTGAGATGCTTTCCCTTTCTCCAGGTGGACGCCTGACTGCTGAACTGTATTTTGAGATGTTGCCCCTTTCTCCAGGTGGACACCTGGTTGCTGAACTTGAATTGTATTCCCTTACTTTCCAGGCGGGCTCCTGATTGCTAAACTTGAATGTATTCCCAAGCTCTCCAGGCGGGCTCCTGATTGCTAAACTTGAATGTATTCCCATGCTCTCCAGGTGGGCATATATATGAGTGTAAACCGAATCATGTTACCAAATATCAATAAGAACTTGAAAGTGAAACTTGAACTGTACTCCCTTGCTCTCCAGGTGGGCGCCTGATTGCTGGAACTTGAATTGTATTCCCTTGTTCTCCAGGTGGGCTCCTGATTGCTGAACTTAAAATGTATTCCTTGTTCTCCAGGTGGGCTTCTGATTGCTGACTTGAATTGTATTCCCTGTTCTCCGGGTGGGCTCCTGACTGCTGACTTGAATTGTATTCCCTGTTCTCCAGGTGGGCTCCTGATTTCAACAAAATAAATAAAAACAAAGAAAATTTCTGCCCCAGTTTGGTAGCTGGGCACATAAGTGAGTGTTAAACTGAATTATTCTATCAACTATTACTAAGAATTTAAAATCTAGGTCCTATTATCCAGGTGGGGTCCTGACAACTCTTAATTAGAAGACAAATATAAATCCAAGGTATTACTTCCGCTAAGTCCTGTCATCTAAGAGGGTCTTAAAACTACATCCTATTATCCAGGAAGGTCCTGACAATTCTTAATTAAACAACAATTTTAAATCTAAGTTATATCTTCTAAAGGTATCATTTTCGCTACATCTTGTTATCTAACATCAATCTTAAAGCTAGGTC
Source organism: Nicotiana attenuata (assembly GCF_001879085.1). Lineage (NCBI taxonomy): Eukaryota > Viridiplantae > Streptophyta > Magnoliopsida > Solanales > Solanaceae > Nicotiana > Nicotiana attenuata. The sequence continues at coordinate 6,555,847 of NC_031990.1, forward strand.
CCGTTATTCAGGGGGGGTCCTGACAACTCCTAATTGAATCCTATCTTAAACATGCAAACTTTGAAACCAACTTACATTCCTTTATGCAAAACTATGCTATTCATGATTGTTTGAAATTTAACTAAGACACATTTTCTAGGAGTGTCCTGAAAGTTTACGATCAAACCTGTTTGGTGCTTGCTCTTCCCCTACGGAGAGTTCCTCCGAAACAAACGAAATTTCCTGCCCCTGTTTCAATCAAAGGAAAATCTTGTCAGTTTGAAATGGTGGTTAGTTGATGGCATTCTTGCTGAAGGCCTTTCCGCTGCCGTGCTTTGTTTTGACCTGCTTCCCCTGAACTGGCCCTGGACCGCTTGACTTTCTGACTGACCTCAAACCTCATGACCCTCGATGACCCGAGTGTCCCATACTCAAACCGTTGTTTTACATCTCTGGCCCCTTTTCTCTGAACCTTTGCATCTCCCATGAAATTACCAAGTCATTCCACCGATGAAACTTCCGGTGACTCCTTATATCCCACTTTACATCATGCTATCTTTGGTATGTTCTGGCCACACTGTGCTTTGCAATTTTGGAAGTTGGTAGTGAGCTTTGAAATCCTTTCTTATTCGCTTTGAACAAGACTGACATTGAAACATCTTAGAGAAACAGACCCCAAAAGAAATGAAATGCAATGACTTTGAGAAAACAGGACGACTTGCTAAAAGGAAAAAGAAAAAGAGACTTATCTGAGTGGAACAGCTGGCACCAATGATCATGACATGCATTTTGGATTAACCGGCCCAATCTGTCCAACCAATCAACTTTCAATTGCCATACTTTGTTGCCCCAGAATTCCATAACCTGATTTCTTCACCCAAACCTTAACCTTGTTTATCCTGTGGTGCCCTGAAAGGTTTCCACCAACAGACCTCTCTCATTTGTTCATCTGTCAACTCACTTTCGCCTTAAGGTGCCCGTGAGGGTTTTCACCAATAAGACTCTCTCATTTTTGCTTTCTCTCAGCTCCCGTCGCCTTACGGTGCCCGTGAGGGTTTTCACCAATAAGACTCTCTCATTTTATTTCTCTCAGCTCTCGTCGCCTTAAAGTGCCCGTGAGGTTTTCACCAATAAGACTCTCTCATTTTTCCTTTCTCTCAGCTCCCGTTGCCTTACGGTGCCCGTGAGGGTTTTTACCAATAAGACTCTCTCATTTTTTCTTATTTTTCCTGCTTGGACCGGAGTGTTGCCCTTGATACAAACCACCTCTACTTGCTCGACTTGGCATTTCTTGAAGACTGATCAGAAGGTCTTTCTTTGGACCGTAATGTGGGCTTTTGGATAGGGTTAGAAAGAAAGGATATCAAAGGCTCAAAACAATTCAGATGGGTTTAAAATTACAACTTTCGGAATCAGATTTCTTACAATAACCGCAACTTCTGCCCCAGTTTCTTGCTTGGGGACTTTTGGATTTTTGTTTTGATGGGACTGAACCTTGAGGCTGCCTACGTATCCTTAAAAGGAATCAGGTCGAACGTAGTTCATGTCATGAAATTCTTGTTGCTGTGAACAACCACAACTTCTGCCCCAGTTTTCCTTTCTTTTTCTTCCACTTTCTCTTCTTTTCTTTTCTTTCTTCCTTTCCTCTTTTTGTTGTTGTTTTTTTTTTCTTTTTTTCCTTTTTTTTCTTTTCCTTTTTTCTTTTTCTCTCTTTTTCCTTTACTTGTCTTTCACACTTGTGCTTCTGATCTTGCTACTGATTCCGAAAGAGGGGTATGAAAGAAAACAAATAAGGCTCAAAGGGGTAACAAAGGATAAAGTGTTTAGATAGCAGAACAAAATGCCTTCGTCATTCCAATCTTCAAAACATGCCAAGTACAAACAAACACAATTTAACCAAAGAAAATCATACATAGTATCTCTTGACCGCATCGGAATTGATGGCCATTTCTACACACTTGCCTTCTATGTCTGATAAATACAAAGCACCATTTGACGACACTCTAGTTACGATGAACGGCCCTTGCCAGTTTGGGGCGAACTTGCCTTTGGCCTCAGCCTGATGTGGAAGGATACGTCTCAACACTTGCTGAACCCCTTCAAACTTCCGTGGACGCACCTTCTTATTATATGCTCTTGCCATTCTCTGTTGATACAATTGTCCATGACACACTACTGCCAATCTTTTCTCATCGATCAAACTCAATTGCTCAAGCGGGTTCTGACCCACTCATCATCATCAATTTCGGCTTCAGCGACAATCCGAAGGGATGGGATTTCAACTTTTGGCTTTTAAAACTGGGCCGAAGATTCCTTATGCATGTCATGTCATTGAAACCAGCATAAAAAGAACTGTGTAAGGAAAAAAAGAAAAACAAAAATAAAACTATCAGGAATGATGAAAAAGGGAAATTGCATTTCATTGAAATCAAAAGATAACAATGTTTATACATCCAAACGACGGAACATAGAATCTGGATTACAACCCTGGAATAATCTTGATAAACTGAAAGAAAATCAAAGCAAACTACCAGAACTCCTTTCGGGTAGGGAGAGGAGTAGCTTCCCAATTGTTAATCTTTGCACTTGGCCCGAAAAATTTCACATCCGCCTTGCGAGGACCATCTCCAACTTCCACCATGTTCACATCATCGAACGACTTCTCGAACCTTTCAATCAACTCTTTATCAAGATCAACCACAGAACTAGGAACTATTGTTACTGGGCGCTTCCCAGCACCTGGCTTGACAATGACGGGATCTGTGTGGGCACCCTCCACAATCACGACAGGCTTGTTCTCCACTCCTGGCACAACCACTTTTGCCCTTTTTTGACTACCGCAGATGGTTCACTGTTTGTCCCGCTCAACCTGATCACTGATTTCTCACTTGTTGACTTTTCAACCGGCCTGACCTCACTGGACCGAATACCTGATGCATGTAACCTCGGAAAAGTTCATTTTGCTTCCTGACTCTTTGCACAAAGCGTCGTGGAGCAATAACACCGGTTTTCTTCTTCTGTGAACTTATCTGCATGACAACAACAAGTTTACGTGCCTACAATCTGTCAACAATCAACGACAAAGAAACTTTTCTCACGATAGAAATTTTATTTCCTGATGGTAATTCTTAAATTATCAACTTTCAATTAAAAATTTAACTTGTAGACATCATGTTGAGACTGACCTGGTGATAGACAAAAATTCCTGGTTATCGCAAAACTGGTAATACCAAATCCTCATATTCAGGTTAAAATTTGAAAACCACTACTACACGACGAAACATAACCAAGTTAAGTGAACCTGGAAAACAAGGCCTTCAACCAAGTATGAAGTGCCTCAACATCTCATAGTATCCAAGAGAGTATCCTGGTGCGTCAAAGTTCCCAAGGGCCTCAGGGGCCCCGGGCAATGCTCACATCAAGACTCCTTTTAAAGAGAAACAATTTTTGTGCAGTGTGGAAGGGCCAGCCCCAGTGTGTCAGAGTTCGGAGGAGTCTCATGGACTCCTAGGCAGTGCTCACACTAGAGGGCAGGATCCTAGTAATTCTAAGAGTAGGAGTGGAAGATAGTGCTTGAAAGAGTAGAAATAGTTTTTAGAAAATAGTTCAGAAGTAAAAACAGCTCAGAGGTGAAAACAATTTAGAAGCATTCTGGAAACAAAGGTTTCAGCAAACAAACGGAAACACAGTCACAAAGCAAAGATTCATATTGCCCAGGTTTAGCTTAGTTCATTAGTTAACACTAGGTGGGCATATAGCATCCTGGGAACAACTATACATATAAGGGGTAGCAGGGGTTAGGAACATAGAAATCATTAACCCAGGACACATGAATCTAATAAAAAACAAAAGCATGTAGATTAACACCAAGCAAATTGACATATTATGACAGCCAAATTCCATACACTTAATAGGACCTAGTGATGCTAATTAGAAGCAATAGACAGTAAGCACATAAGTTTACATAGCCAGATTACATAACACTGGATAGATTAGAAGGACTCATGCTGACTTAAAATAGTAGACAGGAATGACATAGAACTTAAATGCAGGAGTAGTTATGCTAGTTCATAGAAAGGGCAGGGATTTAATTACACAGAAGTGGTCATACTAATTGAGGCCAATGGACAGTAAAGATAAGAGTCTAAATGCCTAAGTAAGCACGCTGGTTTAAGGCAATAAATAGGAAAGGATTGAAGCTTAAACACAGAACTAGACATACTGATTAAAGCAATAAACAAGAAGGAGACAGAGTTAAACACAGAAGTAGACATGCTAATCGAAATATAGAAGAGACATGGATTCAACATAAGTAAAGCAGCAGATGAGAGAGCACATAGGTTCATGCTTCATAGTATAATGAACGACATTAGGAATAGGGACATACCAGTTAAAGATGGAAAGTAGAAGATGAAAGATATGCAGAACTCGGTGGTCTAGCCTTGGCTTTCAGCCGGCTAGGCAGTGCAATGAACACAAGTAGCAGAGAGGTTTTGAGAGAAAAGTTGTGTGTGTGTGTGTCTTTTTTGAACTATGTTCATGTCTTGAAGAATCAGTAATGAGAATATATATAGCACTTAGTGAGGTAAAACAAATAAGGTAAAGAGGAAATCACAATTCGTAAAACAAGGATAATCAAATAAAATCTATCAGCCAATTAGGGAATCAATTCCTATAGAGAAATCTGGAAGAGACCCCTTAAATTGGGGAGGGTCAATTAACGGTACAGAACTAGGGCTCAAATAAGGCAAGAAATCAATCTCATGACATATAGGAGTCGATCAGATCCCCAAACCATACTAATAGTTTAGTTAAGGCAAGTATAACTAATCAAGGTCACAAATAAGGAAATAGGTAAAATCACAGAAAACACTGATTTTAGTAGGAAAATATAATTCGAATCCCTAATAAAAATCAATCAGTATATTGGGTTGACAGAAATAAACAAATAAAGGGAAGAAAATTGAAGAAATCAGTGCAATAACAGAACAAGACCTGGGGTTTAAAGAACATACACAAAATTAACCAAATGAGTAAAGGATAATCATATTAGACACTTGAAAGTTTGAAAAAGAAAACCTTTTGAAGAAACTTGGGACGAAAAACCTAATTTCAGAGAAGCACTGAAATCGAAAGAGTAATAACAAAAGTATAAGATTTTTGAGGAGAAATATCAAATAGCACTTAAAACCTTCCAGATCTACGAGGATCTGGACAGACCCAAGTAGTTATAAGACTAGGGTTTTCGAAAATAGCAAAGATGAAAGAAACTCGATCCAAAACCATAGATTCAAACCAAAAATAGGCAAGAAACAGTACTCACAAACGAGAATGGCCAAAGACAGGCCTGTGAGACAAATTTTGACAAAACCCGGTTGAATCTCTTTGAGATTCTCTCATAAATCAATGAAGTCGAACAACCAGAAGATGTAACAGGCCGGCAAGGGCCGGAAAATACACAGAAACCCCATGGACGGGGAGTTTTACAGGTGACGGCGGCTAGGTTTTAGGGGGTGTTTGAGAGAGGATGGAGAGGTTAGGGAAAGTGATGACGGCGGAAGAGAGATCAATTTGGGGGTTAGTGTCACGACCCTAAATCCAAACCCGGTCGTGATGGCGCCTCTCGCGAAGACAAGGCCAGCCGACACATATCCAATTCGAAGTTAAACAACTAAACAACAATAAAACATGCTAAACATGATTTAATAATGCTAACAACAGATAATATCACAACAATGCGGAAGTACAACCCAAGCACAGCCCGACATCGGGGTGTCACTAGTCATGAGCATCTATTAGAGTAGAAATACAACTACAAGGTCTGACATATACAAAACAGGACTGATGAACGAAAAGGGAGAAAAACAGTGCTGCGAACGCTGACAGCTACCTCGCTAAACTCCGATAACCCTGCCTCCAACCAGCCAAAAACCCGCTACCAGGTGTATAAATACCTGCATCTGCATACAATGTGCAGGGAGTAAAGTGAGTACTCCAACTCAGTGAGTAATAAAGGTAAATAACGACCGAGCAGTAAGAAATCACGTAAAGCAAACCATCATGCTGTATAGAAGCAGTGTAAAACCCTTGAGAAAAACAGTGAAGCTGTGAAATCTTTAGAAAATACCTTAGCTCAGTTTAAACCTCTTTGAAAATGACTTTTTCAACAGTTACGCAATGATTGCAAAACAGTAGTGCCGATAAGCACAGAAAATCCGCCCCTCGGGCACATTTATCACAGTATAATAGGTAAAATGGCAAGTAAATATGAAAGATGAACACATAAGGTTCGCCCCTCGGGCAATATCTCAGAAACAGTACCAGCCCCTCGGGCTCATTCTCAGAACACTCTCAGCCCCTCGGGCTCGCTCTCTCAGATCACTCTCAGAATAGTATCATATAGTAACCGCTGCGGCGTGCAGCCCGATCCATATATCGCTGTGGCGTGCAGCCCGATCCATATATTTCGTCGACGGCGCTCACTGGGGGTGTGCAGACTCCGGGAGGGGCCCCTTACGGCCCAAGCGCAATATCAAGCCACCTCGTGGCATCATCTCTCGGCACTCGGTCTCATATCACTCGGCACTCGGCCTCACATCACTCAAGCCACCTCGTGGCGTATAAATGTATCTCAGGCCCTCGGCCTCATATCACTCAGCATATCCTCACATATGGCCCTCGGCCTCACTCAGTCCGAAAATCATCACAAGCCCCTCGGAATTAGTAAAACAGTAGTTCTTAGCCCAAAACATCATTAGAAATATCATTTAAGATTCAAATCTGAATATAGGTGGCTGAGTTTGTAAAACAGAAAATATCGACAGGACTGCGTTCAAGTATAAGTAAGACAGTGAGGAAACAATGACAAGAACTCCCCGAAGGGTTCAAGTAATTGGCAATAAGCCCAAATCATGATGATAACAAGTAAGTTTTAGTCAAATACACGGTAAATTCATCAATCGGGACGGACCAAGTCACAATCCCCAACGGTGCTCTACCCCACGCTCGCTTTCCGGCATGCAAGTCACCTCAATATAGCACTACGATGTGCAAATCCAGGGTTTCAAACCCTCAGGATATCATTTACAATCATTACTCACCTCGAACCGGCGAAATCTCTAGCTCGCGACGCCTTTGTCCCTCGAATCGGCCTCCACGCGCGTCGAATCTATCCAAAATCAGAACGAATACGTCACAATATGCTAAGGGAACAAAGCCCAAGCGAAAACACTCGAAAAATATCAAAAATTCCGAAATTAGCAAAACCCGAGCCCCGGGCCCACTTCTCGAAACTCAGAAATTTTCACATAATTAGATTCCTTATCTTCTCACGAGTTCATACATACCAAAAGTTCCTAAATCCGACCTCAAATGGTCCCTCAAATCCCGATTCAAAAGTTCAAAATCCCAAGCCCTAGTTCTTCCATTTTTGGCTAAGGTTCCATGAACTTCGAGGTTAATTTCACAATAGAATCACATTTTAGGTTCAAAAAATCTTACCTCCAATCGATTCTCCTTGAATCCCTCTTCAATTCCCTTCAAAAAGCTCTCAAAAAGATCAACAATGGAGTAAATGAGCCCCAAAATCGCGGATGAAATGTTTTAAAACATTCTGCCCAGGGGTTTTCGCATCTGCGACCCCTTTTACCGCACCTGCGCTACCGCATTTGCGGTCCAACCAACCGTTCCTGCGGTTTCTCATTTAAATCCAAAAGTCGCTTCTGCGTCAGAATTTCCGCATCTGCGGCTTCGCAGATGCGACCCCATTGAACGCTTCTGCGGAACTGCTCCCCAGGCCAAACTTCGCATCTGCGACCTTCCTCTCGCACGTGCGGCACCGCACCTGCGGTTCCCAAGCCGCAGGTGCGAAAACACCAGAAGCAGCATAGAATCTGCAATTGCACAAGTCCAAAACTCTTCCCGTTAGCCATCTGAAACCACTCTGAGGCCCCCGGGACCTCAACCAAAGGCACCAACGCCTCCTAAAACCTCATTCAAACTTGTTCCAATCATCAAGACACCTCAAACAACACTAAATCTATCCATTCACATCGAATTCAAGCCTACGTTTTCTAAAAACTTCCGAAATACGCTTTTGATCAAAAACCCAACCAAACCACGTCCGAATGACCTGAAATTTTGCGCTCACATCCCAAATGACATAATGAAGCTACAACAACTATCGAAATTCCATTCTGACCCTCGGATCAAAATCTCACCTACCAACCGGAAATCGCCAAAATACTAACTTCGCCAATTCAAGCCTAATTCTACACCGGACTTCCAAAACCAATTCCGATCACACTCCTAAGTCATAAATCACCTAACGAAGCTAACAAAATCATAAAAACTCCGATCCGAGCTCATATACCAATAAGTCAACTCTTGGTCAAACCTTCCAAATTCAAAGCTTTCAACTGAAACTGTTCTTTCAAATTCATTCCGATTTTCCTGAAACCCAAAACCAACGATCTACATCAGTCATAATATATTACACGGGGCAAGTCGTGCCCGAGAATTGGAGATCAAAGTGCAAAAGCTCAAAACGACCGGTTGGGTCGTTACATCCTCCCCCACTTAAACACACGTTCGTCCTCGAACGTACCCAGAGTTGTTCTAAAAGCCAACCCATCGCTGAATAACCTTACCATGCATAAACCCGGGGGTGATCCCACGTCACCCTATCTCATATAGGTCCGATAACACCTTTTAACTGAAATTACACAATCCAGTCTAGCCCATAAATCATAGAACCGCATTTTCACTTCCAAACCCATCAATACGATCAAAACCTCTCACCTTATACTCTGGATAGACCCGAACTAGCTGTAATAGCCCATGCCTGCAATCTCAGGTGCAATTATATGATATACCACATAGCTCAAACACATGCAGCGATAACTTCCATTCACAGCAGCTGCCACAACAACCAAATACCGATAGAAAATCTCTTATAAGCTAAAGTTTCATTCCAACACTTTCATATACTGCCAACGATAAACGGAACACGCAATAAACCATAACCATTTCTCAGATCAACCATTCATGAAGCCACTTCTCCTTTGGCAACGACCATAGTAAATTTCTGAGCCGAACATCAATATATCCCTCCAACACGCTGAAACCGAATCCGTTTGTATTCATTCTAGATCCCAACAATCTCATCTAATTCCAACACAACTACTCTGGTGACATGACAAACCAATACAATCTAAAGCCACAACTCGAGCAATCCGCGCACTAATAAGCAACGATCTGAACGTACTCAAACCATAAAAATGACTCAAATGAAAGAGCTGTACCACAAGCTCACCAGTACCATCACAACACAAGGCTGAGAACCCGTCTCACATCATAGAAATAGAACACATGAATCTAACCCCAAAGGTCATATCTCCACATAGCTTCGCTGTAATGCGCGATCCTATCCCAACACTGCTCCACATGAGACACCTCAAGTCACTATGCTCGAAATTGACAACTACGCACCATTTGGTATCGGGAACCAAAGCAAATCATTACACCCACGGTGACACCAGTAACACATACCACGCAAACTCGATAGGACATAACCGATACGCTATTCACCGAGCAACACCCAATTACTCTTCCCGCTCGACTTCCAATATGAACCCCAATAGAACCGCACCATACGTACCCATAACCAACAAATTGTAACGTCTCGCAATACAGAAAGGCAACTCATAGATCTCCCCAGATCACTAATAAGCTCAATAATGGTCGAATCAACCTATCCCTCAACAATACAATCCGGGGCCAACCAAGCCGACTCAAGCTAGAACACGCATCCACATTGGCCTGCCAACGAACTCCTTACCAAGGAAGCCTGAAGCTGCTCCTTCCACTATCATAATTCCTGCTGGAGCCATACGATACGGTGCCCGGCACCAAACTAATACCAAAATCCACAACCTCGCCCGGCGACATGCCCGGCCATAAGAAACACATCCGAAAGTCCCTCAACACCGGAACTGAATCAATGGTAGAAACCTCTGTACTGACATCTATCACGAAGGCCCAAGTAAGAAAGACAAATCCTTCCCAGCCGTCCGCTGGGTCTTCGATTATAAAACCACTCCTACTAGAACATAATCCGTCGAACCACGCCACTCAATCCATGGCATTTCCGGCATAGCCAACCGCGCAATAGACCAGAATAACCCAACACGGAGACAACTAGTCCGAACCCAATATCACATCCAAAATCTAACATACTCAGCACAAAAGATCCGCTCGCGTCTCCAAACCCCGATAGTCACTAAACAGTGCCGATACATACGATCTACAACCACAACATAGCCTGAATATAAAGATTTCCGATCTCCAACTCTATGTAGCACACCAATCACCATACCTGATCCCAAATTCCGCCGTCCAAATTCATATCACACCTCAAGTACCCAATCATTCCACAAAAGATATTCTAGAATTCCCCTGTGCCATCAAGCAAACTCGAATATCAGCAGTCGATCTAACAAGAAAGCGCCGCAGTACTACCGAAGTACTATCAACTTAATCACATTGCCTTATCTGAAACCTATACCCTCGTCAAAACCCTATGATTAGCAATACCATTCCCTTAATCATCTGAAGATCATTCACCCTAATCATCTGAAGCTCATTTCTCAAAGCACCTAAAACTGCCCGAGCTGCCTAAGAATTTCATGACTTTCCATTCAGAACTGAACTGTAACCTTACACACGCAAATCTCAATCTTCCACAACATATCGCATATACCACACCATCCTAGGATAACATGATAAACTTGTCTCCCTTCCGAGCCACAAAAATCTACGTAATCAACTGGTCAAGAACTTTCCATTGGTCCCACCTGGATGAAAATCATTATACATCCCATGATCCGCATGCCCATAGAAATATACATCTCCAAACCGCGGTAAAAACCATCAAGAACTCTCCGAGTTCCCTTTGCACAAATCAGACCTTCCAGGACCGAATCCCTCTAACTCGACCAAGCTAAGCAAGCCATCAAAACCTACGAGCATTGTCGCAAAATATCTGTAAGAACACATTATCTCGAAAACATCCAAGAGCTAATCATATCCTTACCATGCCAACTAGGCCTACTACCAAGCTATCCCAGCTATCCGAATTTCCTTCTGATTTACCTTCAAATCGATACTCATTCTTGCTATAACATTACAATTCTTCAACCCAGACTTACCACGCGGAACCCAAGCATAAAGCCACACTTCTAAGGCTCACAAGTCAATGAATACTTCCTTAAACATTCCCAAAAGTACCACAAGTCTTGACATCTTCCAATAAACTCAGTTTCTAACCACATATGCAACTTTAGAATACTCAATTGTTACATGTAGAATCTTGAACACATTAGAACCATTCTCGAGAGTCATTTACCCTATTTAAACTGCAATTAGCCTGATCAAACGGACATAACCTCCCGCGCCTCATTAGCACTCTGACACCGCAGGACATGACCTCATCCCGATACAAACAAGCATCTTCCTGCTCTATGCACCGAGCATTCTTTACCAACAACCACTTAAGACATCCTGTGATTTTCACACACCTACGAAGCACCATATAACCTTTGTCAAAATTTTCCTTCACTCGAGCCACCCTCGACCTCAATCTCCGTAAGCCATAACTGACTCACCAACACGCCTCGAACTGGAACCAACATAGCACCTAACCGTGCAATCAACTTAATCAATGGAAAACTCCCCCACTTGGCTTGAAGCCATAGATCAAAACACACCCAATAACTCATAACGCATATACGCTATTGCTGCCATACTACCATAGTGAGATTAAACTCAATCCTTCATAAGCTTGTGGGAACACAAATCATCTAGAATTTCAACTTTTCTACAAATCTCGCATTCACTCACACCACAATTAAGCCCACTCTCTAGGCGACCCAATTTAGATTTCAACACATATTCTTCACTTGTAGATGAGATCTTCTAACAGTCAACATAAGGATCACACAACTTCAGAACACTACGCAGGAGAAAACCCACCTGCTTCGCCTCTAACTAACATTCCTGTATACCTTCCACCGTCATACACATTACACAGTCACTTAGTCTTCCTGAGTCTGAACTCACACCGCAACATGAAGTTTACTTCCCTCCCGACTAGGAAACATGAAAAAGTTCATCACACGCCCATAGCTCGGGACTAAAACTAGAATCAAGAAAGAAATCAAGCACCTAATAGTTTTTCTATCCTCCAGCAGACCCTTCTCGTAGCTACTAAATCATATGAATACATCTCGCAGTCACATCACTCTCATCACGTACTATCCAGTCATTACTTCCCTTAATAGGGACACAACCGAGCATATAGGTCCAGAAACATGTGCTCACACAGTCAGCACCTCGGTGCTCAAGCTATAAACAAAAATCCGGCCTCAAGTCCTCCAGACTGGCCCACCATCAGCACATAGAGATCACATCTCGCCCTAAATCAGGGAATCACAAGCCATCGATGCACATCTGATACTGAGCGCTCATGTGCGCATACGAACGCGTGGAAGGAATTTCAAGAGTTTCTTTTCAAGTTGAATAAAGGACGCACGATAAGAATTCCAAGAATGTGAAGTTTTCCTAAAGGTTCTACAACCTCTCGAGGATAAATACAGACGTCTCCGTACCAATCCATGGGACTCTACTAAACCTGCTCATGACTCGTGAGACCTAGTAACCTAGGCTCTGATACCAACTTGTCACGACCCTAAACCCAGACCCGGTCGTGATGGTGCTTCTCACGGATAAATGCAAGGCCAGCCGACACATATCCAATTCGAAGTTAAACAACTAAACAACAATAAAACATGCTAAACATGATTTAACAATGCTAACATCAGATAATACAACTACAAGGTCTGACATACAACTACACTGGACTGACATATACAAAACAGGACTGATGAACGAAAAGGGAGAAAAACAGTGCTGCAAACGCTAACAGCTACCTCGCTGAACTCCGATAACCCTGCCTCCAACCAGCCAAAAACCCGCTACCGGGTGTATAAATACCTGCATCTGCACACAAGGTGCTGGGAGTAAAGTGAGTACTCCAAATCGGTGAGTAATAAAGGTAAATAACGACTGAGCAGTAAGAAATCACGTAAAGCAAACCATCATGCTGTATATAAGCAGTGTAAAACCCTTGAGGAAAACAGTGAAGCTGTAAAATCTTTAGAAAATACCTTAGCTCAGTTTAAACCTCTTTGAAAATGACTTTTTCAACAGTTACGCAATGATTGCAAAACAGTAATGCCGATAAGCACAGAAAATCCGCCCCTCGGGCACATTTATCACAGTATAATAGGTAAAATGGCAAGTAAATATGAAAGATGAACACATAAGGTTCGCCCCTCGGGCAATATCTCAGAAATAGTACTAGCCCCTCGGGCTCACTCTCAGCCCCTCGGGCTCTCTCTCTCAGATCACTCTCAGAATAGTATCATATAGTAACCGCTGTGGCATGCAGCCCGATCCATATATCGCTGCGGCGTGCAGCCCGATCCATATATTTCGTCGACGACGCTCACTAGGGGTGTGCAGACTCCGGGAGGGGCCCCTTACGGTCCAAGCGCAATATCAAGCCACCTCGTGGCATCATCTCTCGGCACTCGGCCTCATATCACTCGGCACTCGGCCTCACATCACTCAAGCCACCTCGTGACGTATAAATGTATCTCAGGCCCTCGGCCTCATATCACTCAGCATATCCTCACATATGGCCCTCGGCCTCACTTAGTCCGAAAATCATCATAAGCCCCTCGGGCATTAGTAAAATAGTAGTTCTCATCCCAAAACATCATTTAGAAATATCATTTAAGTTTCAAATCTGAATATAGGTGGGTGAGTTTGTAAAACAGAAAATATCAACAGGACTGAGTTCAACTATATGTAAGACAGTGAGGAAACAGTGATAAAAACTCCCCGAAGGGTTCAAGTAATTGGCACGGAGCCCAAATATGGCAATCAGCCCAAATCATGATGATAACAAGTAAGTTTTAGTCAAATACACGGTAAATTCATCAATCGGGACGGACCAAGTCACAATCCCCAACGGTGCTCTACCCCACGCTCGCTTTCCGGCGTGCAAGTCACCTCAATATAGCACTACAATGTGCAAATCCGGGGTTTCAAACCCTCAGGATATCATTTACAATCATTACTCACCTCAAACCGGTAAAATCTCTAGTCGCGATGCCTTTGCCCCTCGAATCGGCCTCCACGCGGGTCGAATCTATCCAAAATCAGAATGAATACGTCACAATATGCTAAGGGAACAAAGCCCAAGCGAAAACACTCGAAAAATATCAAAAATCCCGAAATTAGCAAAACCCGAGCCCCGGGCCCACTTCTCGAAACTCAGAAATTTTCACATCATTAGATTGCTTATCTTCTCACGAGTTCATACATACCAAAAGTTCCTAAATCCAACCTCAAATGATCCCTCAAATCCCGATTCAAAAGTTCAAAATCCCAAGCCCTAGTACTTCCATTTTTAGCTTAGGTTCCATGAATTTCTAGGTTAATTTCACAATAGAATCACATTTTAGGTTAAAAAAATCTTACCTCCAATCGATTCTCCTTGAATCCCTCTTCAATTCCCTTCAAAAAGCTCTCAAAAAGATCAACAATGGAGTAAATGAGCCCCAAAATCGCGGATGAAATATTTTAAAACATTCTGCCCAGGGGTTTTCGCATCTGCGACCCCTTTTACCACACCTACGGTACCGCATTTGCGGTCCAACCAACCGCTCCTGCGGTTTCTCATTTAAATCCAAAAGTCGCTTCTGCGTCAGAATTTCCGCATCTGCGGCTTCGCAGATGCGGCCCCATTGACCGCTTCTGCGGAACTGCTCCCCAGGACAAACTTCGCATCTGCGGCCTTCCTCTCGCACGTGCGGCACCGCACCTGCGGTTCCCAAGCCGCAGGTGTGAAAACACCAGAAGCAGCATAGAATCTGCAATTGCACAAGTCCAAAACTCTTCCCGTTAGCCATCCGAAACCACTCCGAGGCCCCCGGGACCTCAACCAAAGGCACCAACGCCTCCTAAAACCTCATTCAAACTTGTTCCAATCATCAAGACACCTCAAACAACACTAAATCTATCAATTCACATCGAATTCAAGCCTAAGTTTTCTAAAAACTTTCGAAATACGCTTTTGATCAAAAACCCAACCAAACCACGTCCGAATGACCTAAAATTTTGCGTTCACATCCCTAATGACATAACGAAGCTATAGCAACTCTCGGAATTCCATTCCGACCCTCGGATCAAAATCTCACCTACCAACCGGAAATCGCCAAAATACTAACTTCGCCAATTCAAGCCTAATTCTACACCGGACTTCCAAAACCAATTTCGATCACACTCCTAAGTCATAAATCACCTAACGAAGCTAACCAGATCATAAAAACTCCGATCCGAGCTCATGTACCAATAAGTCAACTCTTGGTCTAACCTTCAAAATTCAAAACTTTCAACTGAAACTGTTCTTTCAAATTCATTCCGATTTTCCTGAAACCCAAAACCAACGATCTACATCAGTCATATTACATTACACGGGGCAAGTCGTGCCCGAGAACTGGTGATCAAAGTGCAAAAGATCAAAATGACCGATCGGGTCGTTACAGTTAGGGTTAGGCTTAGGATTAAAAATGGTAAGTAATAACGTGGACCGTTGATCTTAGAGATCAACGGCCACGATTAGGCAAGGTCTCTGGGTAAGTTAGGTGCAGAGTTGGGCTTGGGGTTTTGGGCTGGTGTAACTTAATTAAAATGGAATTAAAAGGGCTATTTGTTAAATACCCAATTAATGAGTAAAAATAATTAGCAGATTATAAAATTGACTTTCATGCATAAAAATTATTTAAAATAATTACTCAACATTATCAAAATATATAAAAAGTTATTTTCTGGTGAAATAATGTAATAATGCATGCATGGGCTATTATTGCAAAGTTATTTTCAAAACATGTAAATGCGGCTATTTATGAAATAATTAGGCTTAGTATAAATATAAATAGTAAAATTAAGTCATAAAAAATGTTATAAAATTATTTGTGATGCAATCAGTAATTATTTATATAATAAAATATTGGGATGAATTAATAAAAATCCTTAAAAAAATGCAGAAATTATGGAAAATATTAGTTGATGCTAATGTATTGTTTTGAAGGTATATATGTACTTTAAAAATATTATAGGGAAAAATCAGGTATCAACAGCTGCCCCTCTTTACCCGGGGAGGATGAAAGAGTTGTCGGGTAAAGATATGATGGCCAACTTTGACCGAGTAGGATGATTTGAGAGACTTAGGCCGCACTCTGGTTTCTGAGCTGCCTACATATCCCTAGTTGTACAGGAATCAGGCCAAAATATGATGCATGCAAGTATATAGATTACTGTGAGAATTTAAACGTGATGCAAATTCCCTTTGGACCATGAAAGAATGTCTTTGGACAGTGTAGATAACGTCCTTACACTATGATGTCCTGGGCCATGAATTATGAGATAGGAGATTCGTAGGCCATGAAATGATGTTCTCGGGCCATGAGAATGGTGCATCTGAACCATGTCGCCTTTGAATAATGATATACAAGTTTGAGGGATCAACAGGCCATGGCATGGTGCTTCAGGCTATGAGGATGGTGCCTTTGGACTATGACGCCTTTGGACAGGTTGGCTATATGTCAGCCCATGAAGTGCAGAGATATGATACCAAAAGTTATAGCAAGACAAAGCTTAGTATTGTGCGGAGTTTGGGGGCAGAGCTTAGCCCGGGGGAAGAAGATAGTGCCAAGTTTAGAATAGAGCAACATTTATGCAGGGAGGGACAATGCTTAGTCCCATGAGAAGACAGTGCTTAGCCTTATGCAAATACTGAGGCAGGGCTTAGCCTCATGCAACACTTGAGACAGGGCTTAGTCTCTTGTAGATAGGGAGGCAGGGCTTAGCCTTATGCAAGATTGGAGACAGGGCTTAGTCTCAAGCAAGGGGCAGGCAACGCTTAGCCTTATGCAAATATGGAGGCAGGGCTTAGCCTCATGCACGATTGGAGACAGGGCTTAGTCTCATGCAAAGGGAAGGCAACGCTTAGCTTTATGCAAATATAGAGGCAGGGCTTAGCCTCATGCAGGATTTGAGACAGGGCTTAGCCTCATGCGAGATTTGAGACAAGGCTTAGTCTCATGCAAAGAGAAGGAAATGGTTAGCCTTATGCAAATGTGGAGGCATGGCTTAGCCTCATGCAAGATTTGAGACAAGGCTTAGTCTCATGCAAAGAGAAGGCAATGCTTAGCCTTATGCAAATGTGGAGGCATCTCATGCAAGATTTGAGACAAGGCTTAGTCCATGCAAAGAGAAGGCAGTGCTTAGCCTTATGCAAATCTGAAGGTAGGGCTTAGCCTCATGCAAGATTTGAGACAAGGCTTAATCTCATGCAAGGAGAAGGCAATGCTTAGCCCTATGCAAATGTGGAGGTAGGGCTTAGCCTCATGCAAGATTTGAGACAAGGCTTAGTCTCATGCGAGGAGAAGGCAACGCTTAGCCTTACGCAGATGTGGAGGCAAGGCTTAGCCTCATGCAAGATTTGAGACAAGGCTTAGTCTCATGCAAGGAGAAGGCACTGCTTAGCCTTATGCAGTGAACAAGTAGCAAATAGGAGTAGAATGTGTCTTAGCTGGAGATATATTTGTGTCTGGTGGCCCGATTGATAGTGATTTTGCTGCGTGTATATTTGTGAATGCTCCTATTATGTCCACTGTGCCTGTACCCGAAGAAAAGTTGTGAGTTTTGTAAAGGGAGGTTGGTTCGTGCCTTTGTCTGCTGGCTGTGCTTTGCTCCGTTCTGGAGACCCTGGTTGAGTTGCCCTAGGTAACACCTAGCTGCCACGGAAATAGAGTTTTCGAAAATATGCACTTATTGATGAAAATAGAGTTATTTTAGAAAACATAGTGAAATATCAAGTAATTTTAGATGAACTAATGACTGTAACACATTTCAGAGACGTTGCAACTTTCTTGTATTAGAATTTTGAGGGTCCTCCTCAAAATTCTGCCCTAGTTTGGTAAATGATCCTTCAGCTGTCTTGCGTGCGATAAAACTTGCTGAATCTTCTCCGGAATTTTGAGAATCCTTCTCAAAATTCTGTCCCAGTTTCTTAACCAATTTCTGACTGTCTGGCATATGATGGTGTTGGCTGGACTTGCTCCGGAATTTTGAGGGTCCTCCTCAAAATTCTGCCCCAGTTTCTGGTTCTGGGGGAGATGAAGATTTTATTAAGATATGACCGAACCCACAGGGCTTGTTGATACCCAATTTTTCCCTCATATATTTTAAATTTTGCATAAATACTTTCAAAATATTGTACATGCATTTACAAACATGCACAAGTGTTCTACAATTTTTAAAGGCCCTAAATCCATTTATTTCTATATTTTTAATTACATAAATATTCAAAACTATCCCTCATATTATTTTATGATGATTTAATCATCTAAATTCATCATTTATGTTCATATGAGTGTTCAAACATTTTAATTGTATTTTTATAATCACATTTGCATGTTTAAGACTATCATTGCATATTTTGCAAATATAGCCCCTACATAGGTATAACTACATTATCTATACAGAAAATGACTTTTCATATTTTTGTAATATTGAATAATTATTTTAGATCACCTTCATGCTTGAAAATCATTTTTTATCATTTAATTAGCTATTTTTTATTTTATTTAGTAAAATGGGTATTTAAATAATAGCCCCTAATTTTACTCCCAAAATCGGACCCTCCCCAATTCAATTTAATGGACCCAAGCCCAATTCAAACGACCCTAATCCAATTAAAAAACCTACCCGACCCAGGCCCCTTCTCATCCTGGCCGTTGATCTCTGAGATCAACGGCCCCCATTAATTCTTACCATTTTTAACTCAAACGACCCCCCAAACCTAGCCCATTTGTTACACTCCACCGCCCTTCGCTCCCTAATCTCTCCAACTCTCTCTCAACTCGCCCCTAACCCTAATCGCCGTCATCGGCGAGAAGCTCCCTTCCATGGTGTTTCTATGCATTCTCCGACCACCACCGGTCTCCTATACTCTCTGGCTGCT
This sequence comes from Nicotiana attenuata, assembly GCF_001879085.1. Classification (NCBI taxonomy): domain Eukaryota; kingdom Viridiplantae; phylum Streptophyta; class Magnoliopsida; order Solanales; family Solanaceae; genus Nicotiana; species Nicotiana attenuata. The sequence continues at coordinate 6,574,979 of NC_031990.1, forward strand.
TGATTTCATGACTCCTTGAGAAGGTCTCATGGAAATCCAACCTGTCCTGGCATGAAAGTTGTTTAGCGGCCTGTCTCAGGCCACTTTCGTTTGTGCGTATGGATTTCCTCTGGCTTCTAGTACGAATCCATGGGATTTCGATCGATTCTCTTCATCTTTACCATTTTTCTGAAAACCCTAGTTTCACTACTGTTCGAATCTTATCAGATCTTTGTAGATCTGAAGTTATTCGAGTATCATTGGGTATTTTCCTTTAAATCTCTTGGTTTAATTAATTGTTTTGACTTTGTTTACTCTTTCTGAAATCAGGGTTCATACCAGACTTTTCTTCAAAGTTTTTTCTAAACCTTTCAGTGTTTAAACTAATGTTTTCTTTACATGTTTGATTAATTTTTGTGTATATGTTTAAACCCTAGATGTTCCTGTTTGTGACACTGATTTCTTCATTTTTTCCGTTATTGTGCTTATTTCTGCGAACCAGGTGTATGGACTGACTCTATTTTTAGTGTTGAACAATTTTTCTGTTAAAACCAATATTCTTTAGGATTTCTTTTACTTAATTGATTTCTATTAGGTATTTGAACCAATTCTTCCCGTTAAAATCAGTACTCCTCCGTGATTTGCCTATTTTCCTTATTTGTGACTCTAATTAGTACTACTTGCCTTAGTTATACTATTAGTCTGATTTAGGGATTTAATTGACTCCTATATGATATATGATTGATTTTTTTACCTTATTTGAATCCCAATCTGAATCATTAAGGGATTCCCCCTAATTTAAGGGGGTCCTTTCCGGGTTCTTCTGTGGAAATTGATCAAGTTAAGTCCCCAATTAACTGATTGATTTATTCTGATTACCCTGTTTATGAACTCTGATTTATTCTTTACCTTATTTGTCCTACCTTACTAAGTGCTATATAAACTTTCATTTTGATTTCTTTACGAACGAACGAACAACAGTTCACAAAACGCACCCAGACATAAACTTTGCTCTCGTCTCTCTGCTACTTGTGTTCATTGCTTGTCTAGTCGGCTGAAAGCCAAGACTAATTTGTTGAATCCTGCCTACTTTATCTTCTGCTTCTGCTTCCTTAACTGATATGCTCTCACTATTGCCATTCAATTAATCCTATGTGTTTTCTTACAATCATTGCCTTTTTTCTGAACCTGTATGTTCTCCTGTTCAGCATGTCTACTGTTATTTAATTCAACTATGTGCCCTGTTCTTAGCATGTCTACTTATTTCATTAGATCCTGTGCTTCATGATTATTGTCCCCAATCAGCATGTTCACTAAACTCTATGCTTATTGCTATTTAGTTTGACCTGTATGTTTCCTCATAATCAGCATGCCCTTCTTTTGCTTAAGCAAACCTATGTGTTTACTACAATAAGCATGTCTACTTCTGTTCAACCTATATGTTACTGCAATAGCATGTCTACTTCTGTTTGAGTGAACCTATGTGCCTTATTTTCAACCTGTTTACTCTTTTTTTAGCCAAACCTATGTGCTTCTGCTTTCAGTTAGTTTGTACACTTGTTCATGTCTAAACTGGACCTATGTCTGTCTAGTTCTCCACTAGCATGCTCTTAAAATGTTCACCTCTCACAATATGGCTCCCCAGCCCTACTATCCATGTGACTGTATGCTCACCTAGTGACAGTTAATAAGCTAAGTTAGAACTCTAAATTACCCTGTTTCTGAATACTATTTGACTGCTGGGACCTTTGTTGAGTTACTATGATTGAATGACCCATGTTTGCTCCTTACTTCCTAAAAATCCAAAACTATTTTCTTAAAAAACTATCTCCTGTTTTAAACTCCCATTCTTAGAACACTTAGGGTCTTGCCCCTATAGTGTGAGCATTGCTTAGGAGTCCATGAGGCTCCTCTGAACTTTGACACACTGGAGTTGGCTTTCCAACTTGCTCACAAAGGGTTACATTGAAAGTTTTCTGGTATGAGCATTGCCCGGGGTCCCTGAGACACTTGGGAACTATAACATACTAGGATACTATTGGGTGCAATATGAGACTATGGCACTTTGGACTGCTGAAGGCCTGGTTTTTCCAGGTTCATGTTGGGCCTATTCAGTCTCCCTATAGCATATTTTAGTTTATTTTTGCAATTCATTTGTTTTATGGTTTGTAATAATCTTTGCAAACAGATATTGAGGATTATTAGTAAAATGGGAGGGATTTTTATATATATATATATATATTTTGTGGGAAATCAGGTAGAAATCATGCTCTTAGGATCATTATGATTGTCTACTTGCATTAGAAACCATGCTTAGGGGATTATTTTTGTGCATGTTTATAGGTGCATTATATCATTTGTTCTAAACCTTCTGCTTTCTAAAGTTCTGCATATGTCACGCCTGTTTAGAAATCCTATCACTAGGTTGCTATTAACTCTGCCTATTAATCATGTTTATTCTCTTATGTGCATTAGAAACCATGCTTTAGGATTTTTTATTACCCTCACCTAAATACTATGCCTGCATCTAGATCGTACATAATCAGTTTCTTCAGTAGCAACAACGTCCATAAGAGTAATTTTAAAAAGTAGCCTACACACTTAGATATCATGCCTATAGAGATAATGTGTATAAAAACTATTCTATAACGTTTCCACTTAGACAGCATGCCTATAGGACACAATGAACTCAAACTGCTTGTTAAAACTGTTGTTTTTGCTGGTTTATTGCACTTCTGATCAATGACTAGATACCACGTTCATAGGACATCACTGTTACACGCCTAGGCAAGCTTGTAGGGCGACTAAAATCCTGCAAACTGTAAAATTACGCTTTTGTTATTTGTGAACTGCCCAGATTCAACAGGTCTTAAAATCAGTAGGCAAACTGATTAGATCTCTATCACCTCGCTTTAACACGATGCTGCATACATTCTATTTGCTCACCTAGATATCCTGCTCTTGGACCTTTGGAAATGTCTGAAATCTTGCTGTTTGAAACGTGTTGTTGTTTGCTTATTTGTGGAGGTAAACGTGAGCCCCTTTAATTGTTCTTTACTTGACAGTCCTAATTGTTTTGATTGTCGCCTAGATTTTTCTCCTTTAAGTACCTTAGGAAAGTCTAGAACTGCCTAAATTAGAGGTCCTAAATACGTCCAGGCCACAAGGAAGGGACGGGTAATGCACGCATAGAGTTTGTTCAATTAAAAGCGCTTATATAACCACTAATGGGAGGGTAAATGAGTAGTAAAAGGATATGATGACCTGTGTGCTAATGCCACGTGTAACCCCTCTAGTTGAGAAAGGTTTATCGGGTATTGTACACATGTGATCCTGTAGGCTAAAAAACCTAGGACCCCTTTTACCCCTTTGTTTTTAAATGTAATATCAATTTGTCTAATTTGCTTTATCTGTTTACAAGACTAATTCACATAATTTAAGTTCGGCCGGGACCCACCGTTGTGGACCGCGAGGGGTGCCTAACACCTTCCCCTCAAGGTTATTTCGAGCCCTTACCCAATCTCTGGTAATGCAAACCGGTTTATGAGTTACTTGCTTTAGGTGCCCTAACGCACCTTAATCTGTTAGGTGGCGACTCTTCAAATTCAAATACCCAATTCCCGAAAGGAAATGAGTTGTTCCCAATGAATGTCGAAATCCGGACTCCGCGAGGAAAAAGGGGGCGCACCAGCATGGCGACTCTGCTGGGGATATTTTAGGATCTTACTATAACGAACTTGTTTTTGTGAATTAGTCTTAAACATGCTTTATCCTGTGCACCCTTCCCCCCTTACTTGGATTTAATTGCTTATTTTCAAGTATTTATGATTTCCTTTTTCTCCCGAAACTGACTTGTCTCCTTGTTTTCTTTTTGTAACCGTCTTTCAATTATTTAAATACCGCATTTATCATTTTTAAACGTGCAAATACTTGACAACATGCTATTTACTGTTGCATAAATCATGCTTAACATCATATTCCACTCGTGCATAATCAATCCTATAGCAACGCTTGATGAGTGTTTGCGCTTTTCCTATATATCACCCTTTTAAATTTGGAAAGGCGTATTTGCGGTAAAACTAGTCGAACAGCGGTGCGTTCGACGGTTCCGTGCCTTTCCCTCTCAAGTTGTCCGCTTGAGGGTCCCAGCTAGACCTCTATAGCAACCTTACTCTGATCAATTTTGCATGCATCACGGTCAAACCTAGCCGGGTTAATATGATTGTCCACATAATAACCCTTTAAGACAAGCCTCACCCAAAAGTCCATCGGGTTTTCCATAATCCCAACGGGCGCAACCACGATTGTGTGCATTAATTTGGAGAAGTAAGTGCCAATATGCTAATCATTGTTGTATAAATAGACGAACTTGGAGGGAGAAAGGGCCTAACCTTATTTTGTTTTGCAGAAAATGAGGCACGAGGTCCCCAGATTCGGCATGGTCGGTAGCATACCTTCACTTTTGCTAGATTGGTGGAGGGATCTTCCTTCAAGTGACCAAAATCATGTGAAAAGGCTCTTAGGAAATATGCCTTCCTTGTTGGATCTGCAGCCAAACAAAATGTTGATCGAGGCTGCCACCATGTTCTGGGACAAAGAAAGGGCTGTGTTCCGCTTTGGAAACATAGAAATGACCCCTCTCTTGGAAGAAATAGGGGGATTCATTGGGTTGCCTTGGGACAGCCCTGGTTTATTGGCACCTAAAAACCGCACCACTAGGGGGTTTCTGAAGATGATGGGGTTAAAGAAGAACGATGTCTTGGAGTGCCTGAAAAACTCCTACATACCTTTCGACTTCCACTATGAACGATACGGTCACAACAGCTCTTACCGTATTTTCGATGATGAATTCTCCATCACCTCCTTGGGTTGGATTCATCATAGGGTCTTTGTGTTCATCGTATGTTTCTTGGGCATGCTAGTGTTCCCGATTCAAGGGGATAGAATGCACACCAGGCTGGCCATGGTGGCCAAAACTTTGATGGACGGGATCGAGGGGCAGACATATACCATTGTCCCTATGATCATTGCAGATATGTACCGGGCCTTGGAACGCTGTCAAAAGGGGTTCAGATTCTTTTAGGTTGCAATTTGCTGCTGCAAGTTTGGCTGTTAGAACATCTCCAAAAGGGTCAATACCATCAAGAATTTCTAAGAAGACCGTGGAATGATCACATAGCCTTCCATCATCCCAAGAGAATGACCTATATCCAGACATGTTTGCTCAACCTAAAGATGTTGTAGGATGGGTGCAGTTTTTCAACAATTTGACTGAGGACCAGGTTCAATAGATGTTCAAGTGGTTCCCTACCGACGAGTTCATCATCAGATCCAGGGATGTTCCCCACTTGGTATTGATTGGGTTAAGGGACATATACTCTCATGCTCCCCTCAGGGTTATGAGACAGGCAGGCAGGAGACAGGTCATACCGCGAGTCGCTAAAATGAGTCACTTCATAGCCGATTTTCAGGGTGACACCATCCCATATAAGAATAAAGCACAACACATGTATTAATATCGTGGAAAAAGATACCATCGAGCCGGATCGATATCATGCGGGTCATACATAATTCTACCCCTCATGGTTGGATGATAACATAGCAGGGATCTTCGAGCCAAGGGTTGGTCCAGGAAACAGGGTCATAGACGAAGTTGCCGAAGCACAGGTGAAATATAACAAATTGCGCAAAAGAATTCGCGAGTCTGAAGCTGAGCATATGGAGCAACATAAGGCCGACATGGAAATGATCAATGAGTGGAAAGAGAGGGCTGTTAAATCCAGCAAAAGGATGGAATATGTGGAGTACAGTCTGATGGAATTAGAAGAATGAGAAAGAGAGTCACCGATTGCCAGAACGCTGAGGGAAACGAAGGAGGACATTTGGCAAGGGTATTCTTACTGCTGAACCTGAGCGAACTGGGGGAATTGATCGACAAGAGCATCCAGTCTGGAGAGGGTCCTTCTGGTACCAAATAGATTAGGTTTACTTACTTTCTAAATGTAATAAGGCCACGTGCCATTAGTGACATTATCTTATTTATTATCGTTTTGGGTCGTCTATTTTCACATTAATGAAATGAGGTAATTATTGGCACTAAATTTCTCCAAATCTATTTGTCGCTAGGCCTAGCTCGAGCACAACGGGGCTCCCAAATTAGGATGCGAATTTACATTCCCGCAATATGTGTTTAAATACTGCAAACTTTTCAGAATTATTACTGACTTGGCTACCTTTTTTGTTTTTCTTTCTTTCTTTTGATTATTCTCATTCCCCAAAGGTTGGTTCATGCATATTGGCATCATCATCTTATCACACTCCAGGGGCCCTCCACCTTCTCCTCCTCCTAGTCCACCAAAAGGCAAGAGAAAAGCAAAAATGGAAGATTTGAACGGCACCAGAAAGGAAAATAACAAACAGGTTCAACGTGCAGAAACTTCTGATGGTCGGGGTACTCAGGCCCCAAATGATGCAGTTTCATGACTCGAACAGAAAATACTGGAACTCCAGGGTGAGCTTGAGCATGTCCGGAATGTGTCCAACCTATCCTTGTCACTCAGCGTCCCAGACATCAGTCACCCAAACACTCAGAACCCCGCACCACCTCAAAACACACCCAACAAGCTCCCATAAAATCCTCCCGTACCTCACCATTATACAACTCCACCACAAAATCAAACTATCCCACCACAGTACCAACCAAACACATACCACACTTCACAAAATACTCCACCAGTCATTCCTGAACCCCAGAATTCCACCAATGATCACCACTATACTCAAACTCCAAGTCACCAAAACAACCCTATAGATGTGGAGACCCTACCTCACTCCACTCAACCCATCTCCTATGCACCGAAATCTGTTGAGAAGGACATGCTCATTAAGAACCTGGCTGAGGAGCTCAAGAAGTTGACCAGCCGAGTTCAAGGCGTAGAAGGAGGCAAGGGGATAGAAGGTCTGAACTATGAAGACTTATGCATACAGCCGGATGTAGAACTGCCAGAGGGTTACAAACCTCCCAAGTTTGAGATGTTTGACGGTACAGGTGATCCCAGGGTTCATCTAAGGACCTATTGTGACAAGCTTGTCGGGGTCGGAAAAAATGAAAAGATCCGGATGAAGCTTTTTATGAGGCATCTTACGGGAGATGCCTTGTCCTGGTACATCAGCCAGGATCCTAAGAAATGGTCCAACTGGGTGAGTATGGCGTCTAATTTCGTGGACCGATTCAGGTTCAACACAGAGAATGCACCAGATGTTTTCTACATTCAGAACCTCAAGAAGAAGCCCATTGAGACTTTCTGCGAGTATGCTACTCGTTGGAGGTCAGAAGTGGCCAAAGTCAGGCCAACATTGGACGAGGAACAGATGAACAAGTTCTTTGTCAGAGCACAGGATCCGCAATACTATGAAAGGTTGATGGTTATTGAAAACCATAAGTTCTCTGATATCATCAAACTTGGTGTGCAACAAACTTTAAGGCATTGCAGGCCACTAATAAAGCATTGCAGTCAGGGGGTATATCTAAGAAGAAGGACGTGGGAGCAGTAATGGTCGCCCAAGGACCCAAAACTCCATTCGTATACCGAACCTCACCACTTGCATATCAAGCACCTCCACCCACATATCAAGCACCTCCACCCACATATCAACCGTCACCTCCACCTACATATCAACCCTCATCCCCCAGATATTCCCAACCAGCCACTGCCTATCACACCTATAATTCCAAACCATCTCATTTTTAGTCACCTCCAACTCGTCAAAACTACCCAAGACCACGACCTAATTTTGACTGCAGACCACCCAAATAATACACTGCCATTGCTGAACCCATCGACCAGCTATATGAAAGGTTGAAGGTTGCTGGTTACGTCACTCCCATCCCTATTGTGGCCACAGAGAACTCATCCCAATGGGTCAACCCAAACAAAACCTGTGCATATCATTCTGGTATGAAAGGGCACACCATTGACGAGTGCCGAACATTGAAGGACAAAATCCAAGCTTTGATTGACAACAAGATCATCCAGGCGAAGGAGGCTACGCCTAATGTCCGCAATAACCCCCTCCCAGATCATAGGGGTGAAGGTGTCAATGTGATAGAAATGGATGAAGAATGGGATCCGGAGGGATCAATCGGACTTGTCAAAGAGGGTGACGACCCCAAGAAGCCCGCAATCACACTCAATCCCATTATAGTGCAGATATAGCCGCCAGTGGAGGTCGAGGTAACAACATCAGTCCCATTTGAAGTTGAGGTAGCACCCCCTGCAGTTGTACCTATTCTATTTGAGGTGAAAGTAACCACACCATTTACAGTGACAATATCAACCACATCGCCTTTCGGCACCAAGGCTGTACCATGGGATTATGCGGCTGAAGCTAGAAGAAAAGGGAAAACCAAAATAGGAGAATCTGGTGCTGCACAAGGGATAACAAGGACTGGAAGGGTCTATACACCCGATCATTTGGGAGAGCCCAGCAAACAGGCCTCAAACAGACCTCCCGTTATGGAAACAGGTCCAGATGACCTCTGGAGGAAAGTAAAAGCAAGGGAGAATACACAATCCCGAGACAAGTAAGAATGTATTCAAATAAAGAAGGCAATACCAACTCAATCAATCACATCATGTCTAATACACAATCCCGACCATCTCAATCCTCTGTTTCTCATATCATAATTCCAACTTCCGAACCTTCAGCACACATGGCACCTTGTGCCCCCATATTTTCCATCTCACTTTTAACAACAAAATCCACATGCTATACTATATATAATGTCCGTACAAATGCACTCAAGATGTTCAAGAAGTCTCATTTACCTAGTATAAGTAAATTACAATTTCTAAACTAATTAGGAAAGTCAGCGAGAAAAGATGAGGTTGTTTATTTTGAAATCATTTGAGTAAAGAAAGTACCCCTTTCAATTAAAATACAACATCGACTGGGTTATTACCTTTAACATGGGGGTTAATAACTTAAAACTTAGTAGAAATTCCTTTTTTAAGTAAATTACGACCTCTGACGGTTTCAAGGGGATATAATTGAGAAACTAATTGAATTAGGGATGTAACAATTTTTGAAGATTGAAGTATTGGAATGTATATATATATATAAATACGGTGAGTTATTGAAAAACACTGCAGTTTCTAACACAAAGGATCACCACAATAAAGGAAATTAAACGGTTTAAACACTTGAATATATAATAACAAATAAACACAGCAGCAGAAAGTGCACGGCATCACCCTTCGTGCTTTTACTCTCATTCTCACCATAAGAATCAATATTCACTTTTATTCTTCGTTGTTGTGGCGTGCGACCCGATCCCAATCATATAATGTTGTCGCGGCGTGCAACCCGATCCAAATCATATAATACTGTTGCGGCGTGCAACCCGATCCAAATCATATAATATTGTTGCGGC
>NC_031990.1:6586760-6595900 GCF_001879085.1 Nicotiana attenuata
AAGTCACGAAGCTCTCCCGCCCGCCAAGGGCCATTACCCAAATCTTAGCAGAAACACCCTCTCACTTCCAAACACTCCCCACCCCCAATACCATAGCACTAAACTCAGGTCTAAGAACCTCATCTCAGCCAATACAAGCAATCCAACTAACAACTCATCACAGAACCACATAGATTCTTACACTACACAATTTGTACACCAAATCAGCAATAACTCAATTATGCAGCACAAATAAAGGAAAACAAAGTAGAAGAATTATCTAACAAGTACAACATGTGTGACAACAAAAGTATAGGTTTTTCATCAAATCGCCCCACAGAGGGAAGACACAACACCAAATAAACACAAGGAAAGGGTATCCTACATAACATCTGCTACGGCATGCAGCCCGCTCCCAAATACTCATCAAGCCAAAATGCTGGGGCTCACTAAACATATGAATACTGATATCAAGTACAACAGAGTGCACAAATAAAACTGTGGGAAAATAAATAAAAGTGCTAGAACATGAAAGAAACAAGCACAACTAAGGTGCAATGAACAAATCAACATCACGAGGGCTATCTTGCCCGCATCGCCATAAGGTCTGAACAGAATTATAACATGCGGGGGGGGGGGGGGGGGGATAATCATACAACCTCACCGCCTAACACAGCATAAAAGAGTAGCACATAACATAGGCAGGGGCACAAATAATATCCATTGTGCCCGGTAACATAACCATAATGACAATCTCATAGGAGCACACAAACTTGATCAGATACAAGATACATATTCTCATTGAGCTTTCAAATAGCCCCTCAACCCAAATCCTAATTATTTCCAAATAGGTAAATATCCTTTCCAAAAATCCACAGCGACCTATCAATCATGCATGCGATTAATTACCTCATCCTCAACGTTCCTTCACAACCTGCCAGTAGGAAATGGTCCACATATGAGGGCATCTAGCCCAAAACCTCAGGAATACCAAAACATCCATACTCAAACTCCACTACGCAAATCAAATGGCTGATATAACACTTACACCCTATCATTCTGCTGAAGCACTCATATAGAGTTGCGTAACAAAACATGAACCTCGAAAGCCTCAAAACCCAGTAATCACCATGCTACCAGCCACACACTGCAAACCAAAACTCAAGGTCCTTTCCGAAATGCACACTCTTCACATATGATAGCCAACAATGTCAACACCCTATTAATTTCTGATGCCCATTCAGAAGAAAGCCACAATGTACCACATATTCCTTACGCCCATAGTAGACACCCAACTCAAGCCGTAGTCAAACCATCAAGAACCCTTCGAGATCTGCCCGCAGGCAAATAAGCCATCAGGACTGCACCTCCCCAACTCAACCGAGTCACACAAACCGTCCAATCCCAGAGTGCTTCCACAAATACCAGTAGAGAATTCCTATTCAAAGGACCAATCACTTCATCGCTATGCTGACCCAACACCACAAAGCTGGCCCATTTCTTCGGATAGTCGATATGCAATAATCGCAATCCAAGTCCCAGCATCATCCCGTGCAAGATCTCAGACCTTAGTCATATACAAATTCTGGGAACCTACCAACACCACACATATATATACCTCAGGCCGAAACTGAAGCAAGTCTGACTATGCAGTCTGAATGCTGCTGATAGACTCCTCCAATTGGCGCAAAGCCATAGAAAACAACGTCTGATGATCCGCAAAACTAACCTTCACAGCTCGTACAAAACAAATCACAAGGTACTCCAATACCACCAACTATCCTCAATCAACACCCACCACGCTTCCGCTGCGCCTCCATGTAAACAACTGAATAGTCTCTCAATACCTTGGTATTTTCAGTCTGGATGACTCGTTGAGATAGCCTGAGCATCCTTGACTCCTTTGTGGCCCGTCTATAGCATCACGAACCACTGGCGCATAGCGGACACTGAGAGCGTAATATTATACACGAGTGGATGTAAAGGAACATAAGTTATACACTTCAAGCTGAATCAATATCGAACGATAAGGAAGGAAAGAAGTGAAATTTCCTAACAGTTCTGTAGCCTCTGGAAGATAAGTACAGACGTCTCCGTACCGATCCGCAAGACTCTACTAAACTTGCTTATGACTCGTAGAACCTATGAACCTAGAGCTCTGATACCAACTTGTCAAGACCCAAAATCCCTCCGAAGGAGTCGTGATGGCACCTAGTCTCTAAACTAGGTAAGCCTAACATTTACTGACTTCAAATTAAATAACTATCAATAAATCACAATTCCCAAAACCGGTGGTACAAGTCATAAGCCTTTCTAAGAGTAGTTATACAAAATAAATACAACACTGTTCCAGAACGAGAAGGAATAATGGAACGTAAATACAAACGAAGGTGACTCCGAGGCTGCGGACGCAACAACAGGTTACCGTGAGTCCCCACCGCGACGACCCGCACAGCTACTATCGATTAATACCTGGATCTATACACAAAAATGTACAGAAGTGTAGTATGAGCACACCACGACGGTGCCCAGTAAGTATCAAGACTAACCTCGGTGGGGTAATGACAAGGAACAGTCAAGACACCTACTGGTCAAATGAAATAAACAAGATATGATAGTAAAATATCGAGATAAAGATAACGAGATAATATCATCAGCGGAGAGAAATCAAAATACAAACAGTAGGAACAATAAAGGGAGAAAACGGGTAGTAAAGAACGATAACCAAGTAAATCAGATAACCAAGTAAATCAGATAACCAAGTAAGTCAGATAACCAAGTAAATCAGATAACCAAGTAAGTCAGATAACCAAGTAAATTAACACTGACATAACAGGATCAGAGACAAGTAAGAATGTATTCAAATAAAGAAGGCAATACCAACTCAATCAATCACATCATGTCTAATACACAATCCCGACCATCTCAATCCTCTGTTTCTCATATCATAATTCCAACTTCCGAACCTTCAGCACACATGGCACCTTGTGCCCCCATATTTTCCATCTCACTTTTCACAACAAAATCCACATGCTATACTATATATAATGTCCGTACAAATGCACTCAAGATGTTCAAGAAGTCTCATTTACCTAGTATAAGTAAATTACAATTTCTAAAATAATTAGGAAAGTCAGCGAGAAAAGATGAGGTTGTTTATTTTGAAATCATTTGAGTAAAGAAAGTACCCCTTTCAATTAAAACAACATCGACTGGGTTATACCTTTAACATGGAGTTAATAACTAAAACTTAGTAGAAATTCCTTTTAAGTAAATACGACCTTAGACGTTTCNTAAATCAGATGACCAAGTAAGTCAGATAACCAAGTAAATCAACATTGACATAACAGGAACAGAGACACGTAAGAATGTATTCAAATAAAGAAGGCAATACCAACTCAATCAATTATATCATGTCTAATACACAATCCCGACCATCTCAATCCTCGGTTTCTCATATCATAATTCCAACTTCCGAACCTTCAGCACACATGGCACCTTGTGCCCCCATATTTTCCATCTCACTTTTAACAAAAAATCCACATGCTATACTATACATAATGTCTGTACAAATGCACTCAAGATGTTCAAGAAGTCTCATTTACCTAATATAAGTAAATTACAATTTCTAAACTAATTAGGAAAGCTAGCGAGAAAAGATGAGGTTGTTTATTTTGAAATTATTTGAATAAAGAAAGTACCCCTTTCGATTAAAATACAACATCGACTGGATTATTACCTTTAACATGGGAGTTAATAACTTAAAACTTAGTAGAAATTCCTTTTTAAGTAAAATACGACCTCAGACGGTTTTAAGGGGATATAATTGAGAAACTAATTGAATTTGGGATGTAACAATTTTTGAAGTATATATATATATATATATATATATATATATATATACGGTGAGTTATTGTAAAACACTGCAGGTTCTAACACAAAGGATCACCACAATAAAGGAAATTAAACGGTTTAAACACTTGAATTGATAATAACAAATAAACACAACAGCAGAAAGTGCACGGCATCACCCTTCGTGCTTTTACTCTCGTTCTCACCATATGAATCAATATTCACTTTTATTCTTCGTTGTTGCGGCGTGCAACCCGATCCCAATCATATAGTACTGTTGTGGCGTGCAACCTGATCCAAATCATATAATATTGTTGCGGCGTGCAACCCGATCCAAATCATATAATATTATTGCGGCGTGCAACCCGATCCAAATCATATAATATTATTGCGGTGTGCAACCCGATTCAAATTATATAATATTGTTGCGGCGTGCAACCGATCCAAATCACATAATATTGTTGCGGCGTGCAACCCGATCCCATATAATATTGTTGCGGCGTGCAACCCGATCCCATATAATATTATTTCGGCGTGCAATCCGATCCAAAGAATCCCGTCAAGGGAATAATAAGGAAATAATAATATCCCGGCAAGGGAGTCAACAACAAGAATAAACACATCCTGGCATGGGAACCAACAGTAAGAATGAAATATGTCCCGGCAAGGGAATCAGCTATGACCAAACTTGTACCAACAATTACTTCACAATTAAACCTCAACTAAACAACGAGACATAATAAGCAAGTGATAACTACACCGGTAACCACAACAATTGGACATGTAATCTATTGGCACGAAGTCATAGAGGAACTCACAATCAAGAAGTATCAAGCAATAAGGATGGCAACCACATCAATTAAGGCAATCAAGGGGCAAAGCAACATGTAAGAATTAGAGGAAAGCTAACAACATCATATGGAGCATGACAATTTAAGTAATTATTAAACTCAATCATAACGGAATACTTTCCACATATTGAACATAACCCTAGAGCAAATTTCCCACAAATAAGTCCGAGCACACACTCGTCACCTGGCATGCACGGACTACAATTAGTATAGAAGACTCAAATCCTAAGGGAAAGTCCCCCACACAAGGTTAGGCAAGATACTTACCTCAATCCGGCCAATTCAACACTCAATTTGGATTTTCCTTTACCGATTCATCAACGCTCGGCTCAATCTAGCCAAAAACGACTTGAATACAGCAAGAGAAAACAATTTCAATTGACAAAACCATGATTCTTATACAATTTGCAAAAAGTCAACAAAAGTCAACTCCCCGGGCCCTCACCTCGGAACCCGACAAAATTTACAAAAATCGAACACCCATTCCGCTACGAGTTCACCCATACAAAAATTATCTAATTCTGATACCATTTGATCATTCAAATCATCATTTTACATTTTTGAAAGATTTCACAATTTTCCCCAAATTTTCCTTTAGATTGTCATGAATTTGTTGTTAAATCTAAGATATAATCACAAAATATAGTTGGAAATTGATTAGAGACATTTACCCAATGATTTGGACAAGTTTGGGTCTTTGGAAAATCGCCCATGGGTGAAAATCTCGTCAAAAACCTCACTTAACAGGCCTCAGATGTCGCATTTGCGGCCCATTGCGATCCCTCGCAAATTGCGAACAAATCAGGGCTGGCAGAAGTCGTATTTGCGACAAAAAAGTTCGTATTTGCAAACTGGGCATCGCAAATGCTATGAAAAAGTTCGCATTTGCGAACACACCAGAAACCAGCAATTTTTCCCGACACGAAAATGAGCATAACTTCCTCATACGATGTCCAAATTCGATGATTCTTTTTCTTATAGCTCCGTAATTTCGATAATGGTTCACACAAAACTGAATTTGGACCTCATTTGCTTAATGTGGTATTATTTTTGCTTGAAGAAACGACGATGAAACATCCAAAAACAAGCACAACATAGCCTAAACCTATCCGAATTCACCCAAGCCCTCGGGGCTCCAAAACAAACATGCACGCAAGTCTATAAACATCATATGGACTTGCTCGTGCGATCAAATTATCAAAATAACATCAAAAACTACGAATTTAACCTCAAAACTTATGATTTTCTAACTTTTCAACCGGACGTCCAAATCACGTCAAATCAATTCCGATTCTCACCAAATTTCACAGATAGGACTTAAATATCATAACAAACTTGTACTAGGGTCCGCAACCAAAATACGGGCCCGATACCAACGAGTTCAAACATTAATTCATTTCTCTATTTCCTTTAAAAACCAACACAACAATTTTCGTCAAAAATTGTTTTCTAAGGCTAGGGACCTCGGAATACAATTCTGGGCGTACGCCCAAGTCCCATATTTTACCGCGGACCTACCGGGATCGTCGGAACACAGATCCGGGTCCATTTACCAAAAATGTTGACCAAAGTCAACTAAAAACCAAATTTTTAAGTCTAGAAATTACTATATTTTTCATATTTTCACATAAAACCTTTCCGGTTTCACGCCCGGACTGCGCACGCAAGTCGATACACATAATATGAAGCTACTCGTGACCTCAAACTGCCGAACCCAACATAATTGCTCAAAACGACCAGTTGGGTCGTTACACAGACTATCCAGGGCCCGACGAGTCCCGGGGTAGCAAGGCTAAACAGCATTGTTTTGTTTATTTTCTAAGAAAAATGATTTCCCTTTTTGGCATTTTGTTTTAAATAATATTTCCAATGTTCCGAAAACGTTGTTTAAATTATTGAAAATCGCTTTTATGCTTCAATGAATCAATATTTATTATTACCATTTTTCTCTCATCTTTATGTATACAGCAGTATCATTTCCTGTCTCGATGAACAAACAATTGTGACATGTAATGAGACGACGCAACAAAAGGATAATGATTGGGAAGAAGAAGATGTCATACCCAAAGAAATTGTCAGAGAAGTAGAAGACTTTGAGAACAAGCCTAAGTCCAATCTGGACGAAACAGAAATAATCAACTTGGGAGATTCTGAAACTGTCAAGGAAACCCGCATCAACATCCACTTGTCGCCATCAGAGAAAGAAGAGTACACACAGTTCTTGAAAGGGTATGAGGACATCTTTGCATGGTCATACGATGATATGACCGGGTTAAGTACATCCATTGTGGCTCACAAGTTGCTCACAAACCCAACGTGTCTACCAGTGAAGCGGAAACTCAGGAAATTCAAGCCTGACATGAGTCTGAACATCAAGGAGGAGGTTACTAAGCAAATCAAGGCCAAGGTCCTCAGGGTGGTTGAATACCCAACTTGGCTAGCCAACATCATACCAGTTCCAAAGAAGGATGGGAAGTTCAGGGTCTGTGTTGATTATCGGGATCTCAATAGGGCCAGCCCAAAGGATGATTTCCCACTTCCAAACATACACATCCTAATCGACAATTGTGCCAAGCATGAACTCCAACCGTTTGTGGTTTGTTTTGCCGGTTATCATCAGATCTGGATGGACGAAGAGGACGCTGAGAAGATGGCTTTCGTTGCACTATGGGGAGCATACTGTTATAAGATGATGCCATTCGGTCTAAAGATTGTTGGGGCCACCTACTTGAGGGCTATGACTACCATTTTTCATGACATGATACATAAGGAGATCGAGGTATATGTGGACGACGTTATCATCAAATCCAAGAAAGCCACAGATCATATAGCTGATTTGAGGAAGTTTTTCGACAGACTGCGGAAATACAACCTGAAACTAAACCCCGCAAAATGTGCATTCGAGGTTCCTGCCGGAAAGTTACTTGGGTTCATTGTCAGCCGCCGAGGGATAGAATTAGATCTGTCAAAAGTCAACGCCATCCAGGAGCTGCCACCGCCGAGGAGTAAGAAAGATATAATGAGTTTTCTAGGACGGCTAAACTACATCAGCCGGTTCATAGCTCAGTCAACAGTTATATGTGAGCCGATTTTCAAGATGTTGAAGAAAGATGCTGCAACTAGTTGGACCGAAGATGGTCAAAAGGCTTTCGACAAGATCAACAAGTACTTACCAACACCACCAATCTTGGTCCCGCCAGAGCCAGGTAGACCCTTGCTACTCTACCTTGCAGTGCTAGATGGAGCCTTCGGCTGCGTTCTGGGGCAGCACGACGATACAGGGAGAAAGGAACAAGCTATCTATTACCTGAGTAAGAAGTTCACTCCATATGAAGCGCGGTACTCTTTATTGGAACGTACCTGCTGCGCTCTGACTTGGATAGCTCAGAAGCTAAGGCATTACTTCTGTGCCTACACAACATACCTCATATCAAGGATGGACCCCTTGAAATATATCTTTCAGAAACCCATGCCCACTGGCTAGCTGGCTAAGTGGCAAATCCTGTTGAGCGAGTTCAATATTGTTTATGTGACTCAGAAAAAAGTCAAGGGACAGGCACTGGCAGATCATCTTTCTGGGAACCTGTGGAAGGAGAATACGAACCCCTGAGAACGTAATTTCCCGATGAAGAGGTGCTATTCATAGGAGAAGATATTGCTGAGTCTTTCTACGGTTGGAGAATGTTCTTTGATGGAGTGGTGAATTTCAAGGGAGTCGGCGTTGGAGCCGTCTTGGTATCGGAAACTGGCCAACATTATCCGGTATCTTCTAAACTCAGATTTCCCTGCACCAACAACATGGCAGAGTATGAAGCCTGCATACTAGGGCTCAACATGGCCGTCGACATGAATATTTCGGAGCTGCTGGTAATCGGTGATTCAGATTTGCTTGTGCACCAGGTACAAGGAGAATGGGCCACCAAGAATTCCAAGATATTTCCATATCTGCACCATGTGCAGGAAATGAGAAAGAGGTTCACGAAGATAGAGTTTCGGCATGTTCCCAGGATTCAGAACGAGTTTGTCGATGCATTGGCCACTCCGTCATCTATGATACAGCATCCCGATAAGAACTTCATCGATCCTATCCCAGTAAGAACCCATAGCCATCCGGCGTATTGTGCCCATGTTGAAGAAAAAACATACGGGAAGCCTTGGTTTCACAATATCAAAGAATATTTGGCAAAAGGATAATATCCGGAGCATACAAATCATACTCAGAAACGTACGCTTCGGAGGTTATCCAACAATTTCTTCCACAGCGGAGGAACCTTGTACAGAAGAACTCCTGATTTGGGATTGCTAAGGTGTGTCGACGAAAAAGAAGCTTCTAAGCTACTTCAGGAGATACATGCTGGGACCTGCGACCCGCATATGAACGGCTTTGTCTTGGCCAAGAAGATACTTAGGGCCGGTTATTTCTGGATGACCATGGAGACAGATTGCGTCCAGTATGTC
>NC_031990.1:6596385-6604228 GCF_001879085.1 Nicotiana attenuata
GGGAAATTCGCTTCCCAACTGGGAAGGCCCGTTACATGGTTCTCAGAGTATTGACAGGAGGAGCCCTCATACTCGCAGAAATGGACGGAGAAGTCTGGCCAAAACCGATTAACTCAGATGCAGTCAAACGATACTATGTGTAACTATTTATGTTTTCACAAAATGATGTAAATTGAACTATGCTCGACCTGACTCCCGTTTAATAGGGGATATGTAGGCAGCCCTGTGGGTTCGGTCACAATTCAGTAAAAATCCTATTTTTCCCCAAAATCAGAAACTGGGGCAGAATTTTGAGGAGGACCATCAAAATTCCGAAGCAATTTCAGCCGATCACAGCACGTGCAGCAGTCAGACGTGTCCGTCTAACTGGGGTAGAGTTTTGAGGAGGACCCTCAAAATTCTATAGCAGGAGAGATTGCGATGTCTCAGATCATGTTACAGTCACTGGTTCATCTAACCAATTTCTAAAAAAAATATATTTTTATTACGTCTTTGAAAACTATGCATGCTTGCTTGTAAAATGACTCTACTTAGCCAACGCTACCCCCAATGATTTGAACAGGACCTTTGGACCAAGAAAAGCAAGCCAAGCAACCGACAGAGGCACGAACCGACCTCCCCCTTTGCAGAACTCACGATTTTTCTTTGGATGCAGGAGCGAAGAATATACAGGCCTCCAAGTCACAATCTTCATAACAACCGTGATACTGAAATCTATTACCAGCTAAGAAAACTCTGCTATCACCTGCTATTTATTCTATTTTTGCATGGGACTGAGCCCTGTCCCAAACCCTGCATGGGGCTAAGCCCTGCCTCTATATCTGCATGAGGCTAAGCCCTGCCTCCATTTTACATAAGGCTAAGCACTACCTTCCATTTGCATGGGACTAAGCCCTGTCCCGAACCTTGCATGAGACTAAGCTCTGTCTCCATCTACATGAGGCTAAGCCCTGCCTCCACATCTGCATGAGGCTAAGCCTTGCCTCCATATCTGCATAAGGCTAAGCTCTACCCTCCATTTGCATGGGACTAAGCCCTGTCCCGAATCTTGCATGAGACTAAGCTCTGTCTCCATCTGCATGAGGCTAAGCCCTGCCTCCATATCTGCATGAGGCTAAGCCCTGCCTCCATTTTGCATAAGGCTAAGCACTGCCTTCCATTTGCATGGGACTAAGCCCTGTTCCGAATCTTGCATGAGACTAAGCTCTATCTCCATCTGCATGAGGCTAAGCCCTGCCTCCATTTTGCATAAAGCTAAGCACTGCCTTCCATTTGCATAGGACTAAGCCCTGTCCCGAATCTTGCATGAAGACTAAGTTCTGTCTCCATCTGCATGACGCTAAGCCCTGCCTCCATATCTACATAAGGATAAGCTCTGCCTTACATTTGCATGGGACTAAGCCCGGTCCCGAATCTTGCATTAGACTAAGCTCTGTCTCCATCTGTATGAGGCTAAGCCCTGCCTCCATATCTGCATAAGGCTAAGCTCTGCCTTCCATTTGCATGGGACTAAGCCCTGTCCCGAATCCTGCATGAGGCTAAGCCCTGCCTCCATATCTGCATAAGGCTAATCTCTGCCTTCCATCCGCATGGGACTAAGCCATGTCCCGAATCTTGCATGAGGCTAAGCTCTGCCTCCTACTTGCATAAGGCCAATCATCGCCTTTATTTGCCGAGACTAAGCACTGTCTCTCCGGCACTATCTATTTGCTCCTCTTACGGGCTAAGTTCTGCCCTCAACCTCACAAGACTAAGCCTTGTCTTGTTGATTTTAGCATCATATTATTGCATCTCATGGGCTGAAATATCGCCAACTTGTCCAAAGGCGTCATTGTCTAAAGGCATCATCCTCATAGCCGGAAGACACCATGCCATGGCCTGAGGATCTCTCAAATTTTCATATCATTATTCAAAAGCGTTATGGCTCGGAGACACCATTTTCATGGCCCGAGAACATCATTTCATGGCCCGAGAACATCATTTCATGGCCCAGGACATCATGGTCTAAGGACGTCATCCTCAACCGTCCAAAGACAATCTTTCATGGTCTAAAGGGAACTTGCATCATCTATATACTCGCATGCATTGTGTTTTAAGTTTTGCAGGTAATCCAGGAGGTAACCGTTCTTTGAACAGGCGCAGCCTTCGCTCCGGTTTCCGCTCATACCATTTTCACTTTGCCATTATGACTGATTCCCGTCAGTTACCCACCTAACTCTGTGATATCCAGCTATCTGCCCTATAATACATCTGTTACACTCCAGACTCGCAACCATAACTTCATCCGACATTACACTTCACAAAAGAACCTTTGCTGAAACTGGCTATCATTCCTATAACAACTCCATCGGCTTCATTCACCGGTGGATCCAGAACTACACATGGCCTGATTCCTGTAAAACCAGGGATATGTAGGCAACTCAAAGGGTTCGTCCTATATTTTTCAAAACACCCATTCGGTCAAAATCGGTCATCATTTCTTTACCCGAAAACTCTTTCATCCTTCCCGGGTAAAGAGGAGCAGCTGTTGATACCCAATTTTTCCCTCATATATTTTAAATTTTGCATAAATACTTTCAAAATATTGTACATGCATTTACAAACATGCACAAGTGTTCTACAATTTTTCTATAATTTTTTAAAGGCCCTAAATCCGTTTATTTCTGCATTTTTTAGTCATATAAATGTTCAAAACTATCCCTCATATTATTTTATGATGATTTAATCATCTTAATTCATCATTTATGTTCATGTGAGTGTTCAAACATTTTAATTGTATTTTTTATAATCACATTTGCATGTTTAAGACTATAATTGCATGTTTTGCAAATGTAGCCCCTACATTGGCATAACTACATTATCTATACGAAAAAGGAAATTTTATATTTTTATAATATTGAATAATTTGGTAAGGCTCTCAAACTCATCTGCCTCACTCTCACCACTGTAGACTCCTTCAACTCTCACTCCTCATTGCAAAGAATCAGGTATGAAAGCTTAATCATTACTCCTTCTTCTTCTTCATCTTCACTTTCTCTTTTATTTTTCTTGATTTTCTGCAACCCTAGAATCCAAATGGGTCCATTCTTTGCTCGAAATTGTTTCAAATTTTTTCAAAACATATGTTAATTTCTGGGTGAGGTTTGGTTGAGAGTGTGCGATTTTCTTCGCTGCTAAAAAATTGGGGAAGTCTGAGTACCCAAAGCTTGTCTAATAGGAGTGAAGTTTTTGTGCTTTTTAAGTGTTCAATGAAAGGCCCGAATGAAATTCTTGGCTGAACCATCGACATTTTCTGATTCATGGTCGTTTATGAAGTTTAATGCATGATTTATGCTTGAATAATGATTGGGTTCGTTAAAAATTACTTGGATTGAAAAATTTTGGGGCGTGGTACTGTTGCCTATAGAAAAGCTTGACTGGGGACTAAGGCTCGCAATTGCGATGGCCTCTTCGCATTTGCGACTGAGTTTTGACAGTCCAATCATTCTTTTGGCATATTTGCTTCATTTTGCACTATTCTTCATAGACATACCATGTTTTCACTCTTATCACTTGTTGACAGGTACTATAATTGAAAAATGGACGCGAACTCTAAAGGATCGTCAAGTGACAACTCCGTGGAAGCCGAACAAAACTTTGACCAAGACCGTTTCTTGTCATTGGAGTGTCATGAACGGTACTTTGAAAACCTGATCTCGAAGAAGGTGCTCTCGGAAAGCGGTATAGTGATGGACAATGTCCAGGAACGTCTTCCCGAGTTCTATCAAAGGCTAATGGACATGGGATGGAACTATTTTGCCCCTCAACCTTGCCGAGAAAATGAGCAATGGGTGAGGGAGTTTTACGCCAACCTCCCAGCCATCAAGTTAAAAAATCCCAAGATGAGAATTCGGGGAAAAATGGTGCACTTTGGGGCTGAAGCTGTGAATGACTTCTATCATTTGCCAAACAGCGACATGACCCCATTCAAGCAAAAAGACTGTGCGTCAGGGGAGTGGTTGGTGTCCAAATTATGCCCGGGTGCAGATGTTCCATGGGCAGCTGAGAAGAATGGGATCACATCGAAAGAATTCACTGCCGAAGCGAAGTATATGGATTGCCATCAATATGCAGCCGTATCTCCCTGTTTCAAACATATGGAACGTCCCGGTCACAAGAGCTTATACGATAGCCTGTATCCTTGACGGTATTCAGCTGAATGTTGGTGAGCTCTTCATCAATGAACTGAGGGAGTATCGGATGCAGACCAGTCCTTCATTGATATTCCCATCGCTCATCACTGAGCTGTGCCAGCTTGCTGGGTGGAAGAGGTCTCAGGGAAAAATTGGATAGTTCCGGGAAAGTCGCTGCATCCGTTGAAGAAGAGAGGAGAGGGAGGCGCAGTGAAGAGCAAAAAAGAAAAGCTGGGTTCTTCTTCTCAGGTTGATCCGAGTAGTCAGCCATCCTCTTCTGCAGGAGACCATTTGCTATGCTCAGTCGAGATGCGAGTGATTCGCGAGTTAGTAGCTGGCCTTCCCCGGGACCTGGGAGACATCTGACGGACCTGCTTAAATTTCAAAGAAAGAGTTCCAAAAATACATTGAAGATCAAAGGAAGCAGGGGGATCACCTCAAGGCACTGGAGAAAGCGTACACTGAGCTGGCTAAGAAGCATGGTGAGTTGAGCACTTCCCACAGCAATCTAGAAAGGCACACACACCAGATGGTAAAAAGGGAGAAAGAAAGAGATAAATCTTTTACTCGCATGTGGAAGGGTGTGAAAGGTTGTTGGAAGGTCCTAATACCTCAGGACGGGATACCATCGACCAGGGCTGTAGATGATGATGATGTTCCTGTTGCTTGGCCCGAGGAAGAAGGTGAGAGAGGATGATTCTGACTCAGACAGCGAGGAGAGCAGTTTGTGAGCACGTGATTTTTTCCCTAAAGCAATAATTCCCAAAATGTCAAACAAAACAATTTTTTTTTCTAGTATTTTATAAATTTCTGTGAAATTTTGTGGCATGCTTTGTAACTGTTGCATTTTTATTTGTGCATTTTAATCATATGAAAAATACCAAAAATATGCATTGGCATTTAGGGATTTAGTTTCACAGTTTTAGCAATTAGTTTTAGAATAAAATGTAAAGAAAATTGCAAGAAAATAGTTTCTTTGCATTGTTTAATTATTACATTTATCTTTAAATAGAGTTTTAAATAATAATTTTAGGAGTTAAATAGCTTAATTAGGTCTTTTGCTTTTGTTTTAGCATTTTATAAAATCGAAAAAAATAAATAATACAAAAATACAAAAAAAAAAAAAAAAAAAAAGAAGAAAAATTAAAACTGGTCTCAGTAGAGACCAATTTTGGCCAAAATTAGTTAGCCCAAACACCCACCCCAACCTAGCCCAACGCCCCTACCCGGTCCGTCCTCCCCCATAACAAAAAAACGACGTCGTTTTGACGTCGTTTAATCACGACCGTCTATTTCCAAATCAATGGCCACGATTAACTCCCAAATGAAATAAAATTGTCCGAATTATATACAAAAAATTTAAAACACAACTCCTCATCCTCGTACCAACCCGTCCCCTGTAACGCCGTGCTGGCCACCCTCCTCCGCCCTAGCCCCACTGTCCCTCCGCCGTCCGCCGCCGGCGGCGAAGCTCCGATGACCACCAAAATTACACCCTGGAACCACTGCCTCCTCCTCTTTCCAATCCCCAAATATCATACCTCAATTCATAGCCAATCTCGTCGAATATCCGTTCAAAAATTTTCCGGCCAAGTCCGCCGTTATGCCAAACGGTCCCAAATTAACACCATGGGACCGCCTTGACCTCTTTACCCAACCCCCATAGCCACTTAACCTCGAATATGGCCGGAATTGCTCAAATATCAAATCAAAAATCCGGCCAAAACCCTACCTCTCTTTCCAAACCCTACCAAACTTACACCCATGCTCCCCTCCCTCTCTTTTACCTGAATCCTTAACCAGAAACGTTGAATGTTGCCCTAGCTCAGAAAATCTTGGGGGATTTTGACCGTAAACTTCCTTAATCATGTGTGTTCTTTTGAAAACACAGGATTAGGGATGTTACGTGTCAAGATCCCGGAGGATTCAAACAAATGGCCGGTCGAGTTCCCTATAGTCAGTCGAGTGCTCAACTTAGTAGTTCTGATTCTATATGCTTGTTCAAAATTGTTTGATAATCTTTAACTCGTCAGGGCACTTTTGATTTCCATTTTCTTCTTCAGTATTTGAGCCTTTACGTGTTGTTATTGGTCTAATTTGTTGTTATTAATTCTGTTTCAGTATTTTTTTTGATATGTTGTTTCAGTATTAATTCTGTTGATTTGTTGTTATTGGTCTAATTTGTTGTTGAGCCTTTACTGTTGTTCAAATTTGTTGTTAAGAGGTCTGACTTTAGGGTCAGTTAGTCGAATCCTCAATTATTCACTGCAATCTGATTTTATTGTTTACTGCAAGATGATTTTAATTGCTCTAGCCCAGAAATAGATTGCTTGGTTGTAGTTAATAGACTGGTTTAACTGGTCAGTAATTTGATAGATTCAAGGGTAGTATAGGCATGGAAAAGGGTAGTTTCACTAAGATTGGTAATTGTAAAGTAAAGTAAGGATAGAATAGGGATTGTAAACAAGTATAGAACCTTCTAGGATGGACTATAGTGTGGTTCTAATAAAACTTAAGGTAGTTGCTTGTGTAACAAGTCAGAAAATAAAGGGTAAACACTGAATTAGAATAGGGACTAAGGGGTAAAGGGAAATATTGAAATTGGACCTAAGTTCACCTATAAATAGTGCATTCATTTGCCTTTGAGGAACAAGTTTTGGAAGCCATCAAAAATCCCTCGGATTCTCCACACAAGGATTCAGATCCAGAAATTTGAAATCCAACCCTTCCTTGGATCTTAGTTCTCCAAAATTTCCAGAAAAACAATAGAAAAAAAATAATAAAAAATTACTGTTTTCATTAATTTCTCCTTTGCTCACCTTCAGATTCCAGTCCTTAATTCAATTGTCTAGCTCATTAAGATCAGAAATAACCTGAACTCATCTGATTCTGATAATGTTGATATTCACAAGCTGTTCGAGTCATGTGTGCATGAGGTCTGCTTAGTTCGAGTGTTGTTTGCTTACTGGTTGTGTCAGTCCTGGGTTCATCTCTGGTTATTTGGTACCATTTTTGTTGATCTGTGAACTCTGTGGGCTTTCCAATTTATCCTGAACTGCTGAATCTGTGTGGTCTGTCGTTGAGATTTTTAAATTGGTTCTCTGAGTTGCTGCTGAAGCTGTTATCTGCTGCTAATCTTACCTTTTCCTATTTCAATTCAAATCCCAGCTACACGTTTAATGAACTACCTTGATGTTAGCTGTGAAGTGAAGTGGAAATGAAATATGCCCAATCTAGGCTCATTTGAACGTTGGTTTAGTTGGATAAATGTAATTGGTGTTAGTTAGTAGTTTTTGAGTGTATGAATAGTAGATACATTTTGGACTGTTAATCTGGACTGTTATGGACTTTGAATTCTGTACTTGTTAAGACATTTTAGAACAGTTAGCATAGCAGGATTAGTTTAAATACAACTTTGAAATCAAATAATGCAAGCATGAAATCAGTAGCTCAGTGTAATGCACGTTCATTCTAGATGCTGATACGCCTTTAAAATCAGTATGCATAGCCCATAAATCAGTCGTTTCATTTAAAGAGTGTAAAGTAATTTCAACAGTTTTGGTCTAATTGAATCAGAATTCTTCTTTTTTAATTTAAATCCAGGCCCTAGAGCCTATCCCCAGGACGTTTAGGCTTAGGCCTGGACTGGCAGCTTGTTAGAAGAGCATGGG
>NC_031990.1:6604253-6673457 GCF_001879085.1 Nicotiana attenuata
CAGCCTAGCTAGGAACTTAAGTAGAAGAGTAAACCCCTAAAGAGTAAGGTAAGGCCTAAAGCCTATCATTGACCGAATAGCGAACTTAGCTTCAAAGCTTGAAGTGAAGGCTTTACCTTTCCTTTAATCAAATCAATGCCAGAGAATACATCGGAAGCTAATTAGCGCGTAGGCAGCGCTGCGCCGTCTGTTGTACCGTTTTAGAGAGAATTTGAGTTAAGAGACTAATCCAAAAAAAAGAAAGTGACCAATCTTTCTGTGGAGGCGGCGAAGGGATGGTAAGGCTTTGAAGCCAAGCAAGCAGCTATTAGAAAGAAGTTGAAGCTATAACAGCAGAAGGGGAGAAAAGAAATGACCTAGGAGGTATCCTATTTTGAACACTGTGAGCACGTGATTTTTGCCCTAAGCAATAATTCCCAAAATGTCAAACAAAACAATTTTTTTCTAGTATTTTATAAATTTCTGTGAATTTTGTGGCATGCTTTGGTAACTGTTGCATTTTTATTTGTGCATTTTAATCCATATGAAAATACCAAAAATATGCATTGGCATTTAGGGATTTAGTTTCACAGTTTTAGTGATTAGTTTTAGAATAAAATGTAAAGAAAATTGCAAGAAAATAGTTTCTTTGTATTGTTAATTATTACATTTATCTTTAAATAGAGTTTCAAAATAATAATTTTAGGATTTAAATAGCTTAATTAGGTCTTTTGCTTTGTTTTAGCATTTTATAAAATCAAAAAAAATAAATAAATACAAAAATACAGAAAAAAAAAGAAAAAAAAAAGAAGAAAAATTAAAACTGGTCTCAAGTAGAGACCAAATTTGGGCCAAAATTAGTTAGCCCAAACACCCCACCCCAACCTAGCCCAAATGCCCCTACCCGGTCCAGTCCTCCCCCATAACAAAAACGACGTCGTTTTGACGTCGTTTAATCACGACCGTCTATTTCCCCAAATCCAATGGCCACGATTAACTCCCAAAATGAAATAAAACTGTCCGAATTATATACAAAAAATTAAAACACAACTCCTCATCCTCGTACCAACCCGTCCCCTGTAACGCCGGTGCCGGCCACCCTCCTCCGCCCTAGCCCCACCGTCCCTCCGCCGTCCCTCCGCCGTCCGCCGCCGGCCGGAAATCGCCACCGCCGGCGGCGAAGCTCCGATGACCACCAAAATTACACCCTGGAACCACTGTCTCCTCCTCTTTCCAAATCCCCAAATATCATACCTCAATTCATAGCCAATCTCGTCGAATATCCGTTCAAAATTTTCTGGCCAAGTCGCCGGTTATGCCAAACGGTCCCAAATTAACACCGTGGGACCGCCTTGACCTCCTTTACCCAACCCCCATAGCCACTTACCTCGAATATGGCCGGAATTGCTCAAATATCAAATCAAAAATCCGGCCAAAACCCTATCTCTTCCAAACCCTACCAAACTTACACCCCATGCTCCCCTCCCTCTCTTTTACCTGAATCCTTAACCAGAAACGTTCGAATGTTGCCCTAGCTCAGAAAATCTTGGGGGATTTTGGACCGTAACTTCCTTAATCATGTGTGTTCTTTTGAAAACACACGATTAGGGATGTTACGTGTCAAGAATCCCGGAGGATTCAAACAAATGGCCGGTCAGAGTTCCCTATAGTCAGTCGAGTGCTCAACTTAGTAAGTTCTGATTCTATATGCTTGTTCAAAATTGTTTGATAATCTTTAACTCTTCAGGGCACTTTTGATTTCCATTTTTCTTCTTCAGTATTTGAGCCTTTACTGTTGTTATTGGTCTAATTTGTTGTTATTAATTCTGTTTCAGTATTTTTTTTGATATGTTGTTTCAGTATTAATTCTGTTGATTTGTTGTTATTGGTCTAATTTGTTGTTGAGCCTTTACTGTTGTTCAAATTTGTTGTTAAGAGGTCTGACTTTAGGGTCAGTTAGTCGAATCCTAATTATTCACTGCAATCTGATTTTAATTGTTTACTGCAAGATGATTTTAATTGCTCTAGCCCAGAAATAGATTGCTTGGTTGTAGTTAATAGACTGGTTTAACTTGGTCAGTAATTTGATAGGATTCAAAGGGTAGTATAGGCATGGAAAAGGGTAGTTTCACTAAGATTGGTAATTGTTAAAGTAAAGTAAGGATAGAATAGGGATTGTAACAAGTATAGAACCTTCTAGGATGGACTATAGTGTAGGTTCTAATAAACTTAAGGTAGTTGCTTGTGTAACAAGTCAGAAAATAAAGGGTAAACACTGAAATTAGAATAGGGACTAAGGGGTAAAGGGAAATATCTGAAATTGGACCTAAGTTCACCTATAAATAGGCATTCATTTGCCTTGAGGAACAAGTTTTGGAGCCATCAAAAATCCCTCGGATTCTCCACAAGGTTCAGATCAGAAATTTGAAATCCAACCCTTCCTTGGATCTTAGTTCTCCCAAAATTTCCAGAAAAACAATAGAAAAAAAAAATAAAAAATTACTGTTTCATTAATTTCTCCTTTGCTCACCTTCAGATTCCAGTCCTTAATTCAATTGTCTAGCTCATTAAGGATCAGAAATAACCTGAACTCATCTGATTCTGATCAATGTTGATATTCACAAGCTGTTCGAGTCATGTGTGCATGAGGTCTGCTTAGTTCGAGTGTTGTTTGCTTACTGGTTGTGTCAGTCCTGGGTTCATCTCTGGTTATTTGGTACCATTTTGGTTTGATCTGTGAACTCTGTGGGCTTTCCAATTTATCCTGAACTGCTGAATCTGTGCTGGTCTGTCGTTGAGATTTTAAATTGGTTCTCTGAGTTGCTGCTGAAGCTGTTACTGCTGCTAATCTTACCTTTTCCTATTTCAATTCAAATCCCAGCTACACGTTTATGAACTCACCTTGATGTTAGCTGTGAAGTGAAGTGGAAATGGAAATACTGCCAAATCTAGGCTCATTTGAACGTTGTTTAGTTGGATAAATGTAATTGGTGTTAGTTAGTAGTTTTGAGTGTATGAATAGTAGATACATTTGGACTGTTAATCTGGACTGTTATGGACTTTGAATTCTGTACTTGTTAAGACATTTTAGAACAGTAGCATAGCAGGATTAGTTTAAATACAACTTTGAAATCAAATAATGCAAGCATGAAATCAGTAGCTCAGTGTAATGCACGTTCAATTCTAGATGCTGATACGCCTTTAAAATCAGTATGCATAGCCCATAAATCAGTCGTTTCATTTAAAGAGTGTAAAGTAATTTCAACAGTTTTGGTCTAATTGAATCAGAATTCTTCTTTTTAATTTAAATCCAGGCCCTAGAGCCTATCCCCAGGACGTTTAGGCTTAGGCCTGGACTGGCAGCTTGTTAGAAGAGCATGGGTACAATACTCCTTCGTTGGGCTTATCTCAGAGCCCGATCGATGGCCTTGACACATAATTGCCATTTAACTTACTTCAGTTCAATAACAAACCTTAGGATTTTTCTTGCGCTGCTGGAGACAAATAAAAAATATAGTTGCTTTAAGACTGCCTTTTCCTGAATAAAAATTACACGAGCCTCGCCAAAATATAAGTTGTGGGGTCTTCGATAATGCTTTATATAAAATTTAGATTTCGGGATACGCCGCTTAGCAAATTTCACGGCCTTCCCCAAATATAATAAACACGTAGCTGCTTTAGGCGCGTACTTTAATACTACTTCCCTAAATTCGGGTGCACATTTATGTGACCCAAATCCAAATCTCAACGAAGTCGAAATGGGTTAACGATCACGGGTGCACTGGTGCAACGTGGTTCGAGACGCATTTTCACGACGTTGCAATTCTCTAAAAATAATAATAATAAAAGCGTTTCAAGAGTTAAAAGGCACATAGATTAAAACATGTACTAAAATCAAACAAATGAGCTAAATATGACAGTTGAGCGACCGTGCTAGAACCACGGAACCCGGGAATGCCTAACACCTTCTCCCGGGTTAATAGAATTCCTTACTCGGATTTCTTGTTCGCTGACTGTAAAACAGAGTCAATCTTTCCTCGATTCGGGATTTAAAACCGGTGACTTGGGACACCATAACTATCCCAAGTGGCGACTCTGATCTTAAATAAATAATCTCGTTCCGATTTTCACTTCAAGTTGGAAATAACTCCCTTTACCATACCCTCTTCCGCGGGTGTAGTAAGTAAAAAGGAGGTGTGACAGCTCTGGCGACTCTGCTGGGGAGCGAACCCAGAACTTTGGTTCAGGGTTCAGAATTCGAGCTTAGAATAATTGTTGTATTTGGTTATATCTGATTTTCCTACATGTTTCATGCTAAATGTGCAAAATGTTGTTTTTTTTTACCGCTTTGATATTATCTGAACTGTATATAAACTGTGTCGAAGCCCTTCTCTTCTCACCCCCGGGGATGTGCTTACTGGTTGAGACTCCCTATTCTATTAGTGTCAATACCCTGAAATAAGAAAGAGGCCAGACAAGTTACTAAGCCGGATGGCCTTTTGGTTCCCGGTACGTAGCCCCCTCCTCGACTCGAGTTGTCCGCTTGGGTACACAGTCTAGAACACATACCCAGGTTTTGAACCTAGAAGAACTTGACTTCATGCCGGATCCCTAGTAGGAACGCTTATCTGCATCTCGTGCATTTTGACTTAGGGGGCTCAACACAGGGGTTGGGTCCGTCTAGGACAGGTGTACCCGGAATAATGGACCACCCTGATGCATCCTACTTGTGCATTTATCTGTTTTGGACCCGCACGCTGATCGGCTTTGAATATTTGGAAAAAGTGGAACAACCAAAAAAAAATAGCAGTTAATTTCCTATATTAGAAAAAACCAATGTCCAAGTAGTGCCGAAATGTTGCCGAATTTTTGAAAAAAAAAAGTTCTTTTTAGTTTGCCAATGGAAAAGAAAAACAAAAAAAAGAGCTTTATTTTCCAATTAGTTTGTTTGCCACTGAAAAGAAAATACAAAAAAAAATCTTGCTNAGTAAAAAGGAGGCGTGACACAGTTGATGCAGTATTCAGGGAGCACTTTCCACCATTTTCTACTCTATTATGTTTTGTTGCATTGGGGACATTGCAACATTCTTTAGTTGGGGGTGGCTTCTTGTATAACTGTTTTTTTAATATAATTGTGGATATACGGCAGATTAGTATGGTGATTGTTTTCATTTTGTTATGAATATATTTCCATGCCATGTGTTATATTAGTATGTTTATTAGCTTCCTAATTTTTTAGTTAGTTGATGTTTACTAGCTTCTTAATATTTTTTTTTAATATAGTATGAGTTATGTTAGTGGCGATATCCTTGGTTTTCTTTATACCATGGTTCTTTTTTCAAGAATGCCAATTTTCTTCTTGAACCGAGTAATTGTAGAAAATTTTTGTCGACTTTTCCCGATGATGGATAGATAGACAACATTCTTAAGGGAATTAGTCTTGTAGTTAGAATTAGCTTTTGTTAATTTAGAAAAAATAAATGGTTTGAGTTGGGGTTTGTGCTCATTGACCAAGTTGTGACTTGCTTGGTACCAACATAATTTAAACCTCGGCATATGAATTTTTGGTTGTTGTAAAAAGAAAAAATGATTGAAGTAAAGATGTCATGACTTTTAGACTCAAATTTTGGCTCTTTAATTCACTAAATAGCTTCCTCTATGCTATATTTGTAACCTCTTTGAGTCATTTGTTTCAATTGGATTTTGGATTTGTATTCCACTTGAGTTTTCATGTGCCATGTGTGGTGAGATTTATTGTGAGTTCTTTTGCATTACTTGTAGTCTAGAACTTGCCCGGAATGTGCTTCAAGGCGAAATTATAGACTAACTTGATTCGAAAAAGGATATTAGGCCTTCCTTGGACCGCTAGTATTCCTTAAAATTCCTACCCTTGAATATTTTCCCTAGTCAACCCATTTTGAGCCTTTAACCTTATTCTTTGGCAACCATATTACAAGCTTAAATCCTTTGTTCTTAATTGATCTAGCTATTAGCACCCTACCTCCCTAAGTACTTGGAAAGTGCAAACATAGGCTAAAAGCCTAAGTTTGGGGGTGAAGGTTGAAAAATTGTAATATGGAAGTTGTTTGAAAAGGTGGAAGGTAGAGAAAACAAAAAAAAATATATGAAATCTTCCTTGACTTTGAAAAGGAAAGAAAACAAAAAAAAAGAGAAAAAAAAAAAGAAAAAAGAAGGGTATATAGAATAAAATGATAAAAAGTCGTGAATAAAGGAAAGACTAGGTGTGGAATGAAAAGTGAAGAAAGGATGGAAAATGTTTTTGAAGGAAGTGGACTTTAATTGTAAATATTGTAGTGCTTGGGGAGGTTTTGAGTCACTTTAACCAAAATTGTGCCCTACCTTAACCAAAATCCTAACCTACAACCCTATAGGTCCTAATTGATTTTGAACCAAGTTGTCTACATTAGTGGAGGAATACATGAAGGGCAAGCCAATAGTGCTACTTGTATGCATTTGAACATCTTTTTGAGAGAGACTAAATTCTTTCCATTTGATATCCCACTGTTGCTTTGAATTAAGATTTATGAGTGTGGGAACCTCTCTTAAATATGAGGGCACATGAGAGTTGAGTTGTGAATTTAATCCCATTTTCAATTGGAAGGAATGACCAAAGAAAGTTGATTGTGATAGAGAGGCAATTTTTGAAGCTTTAATGTCATGACTCGATTGCTACTTTGATTTGTATTAGTGTTTGAGCACTTGAAGTATAATGAAGTTCATGAGAAGTGCTTGATAATTCATATGCTCTGGATTAATTGTTGGTACCAATCGAAGTCATGCATTTGTGCTTAAAGTGGACCTCTTTGACTTGGAATGATATTTGGTTTGCCATTGGGCGTAAATGATGTTTTGATTGAAGGATGTTCTTAGTTCTTGAATTGCTTGAGGACAAGCAATAGTTTAAGTTTGGGGGTGTGATAAGTTGGTATTTTACCAACTTATCTTGTCTTTAAACCTATACTTTTGCTATGTTTGAGTGATAAGATCATGTATTTAATATCATTTACTTCTATTTTACAGGGTGAATGTGATTTAGAAGTACTGGTAAAGAAACTAAGTGAAAACAAGCCAAAAGAAGCTAAAAAGAGAGAAAAATCTGGGCAATGCAATTAGTGATCGCAATTGCGACCAAAACTCGGGAAATGTGAAGATTTAGGCTTGGGAATTGCGAGCAGATTCATGGGAATTGCGAAGTAATGCAAAACAGGCAGTCTTCGCAAATGCGAAGTAAACTAGAAAAGTCAACCTTCGCAAATGCGAAGGTGTCATCGCAAATGCGAAGTGAAGCAGCACAGGCAGAGTTGGTAATTGCGAACTTTTGTTTGCAAATGCGAAGATCGATTCTCAGGCCTGGGCAAATCTGGAATTTTATATTTTTTTATCCCCAAACCATTTTTATACACGACCAAACAGATTTTTGGCATATCTTTGGCTTATTTTCAGTTTTTAGGGCTAGAGAGAACAAGTTTTGGAAGCTAGGGCTTTGCACACACACTTTAGTCTTGAAGATTGAAGCTTTTGGTTGAGAATTTCTTACCCATTTATATTGATTTCTTCATTTCCTTGCTTTGTATTGTATATCTAAGTGTGTAGTATTTTATTCAACACTTAAATCTTGTTTATGAAAATATTCATGTTTAAAGTGTGGATTAAATACCTTGTTGTGCTAATGTATTGAATGATTTTTATTTATTTATGAAGTGAGTTGTTGTTACTTTAATTATTCTTGTTCTTTAATGTTTCCAAAGGGATTAGCTAACCCTAGGACTCTCCCATTAACTCCGAATTAATTTTAGAAAAGATAATTTGGGGTTGGGAAAGATTAATTAACAAGAACTTGAGGCGTTAACCCTCATTTTATAGATTCTACCTAGGGATAGGATTGAACTACTTGTAGCCATTCCGGGTGTGCTTAATCTTCTAATTGTTTTAGGGATAATTCAATTAGGAAGTCTTTTTAGTCTTCGGAAGAAGCTAATTAAGAATTATTACCCGTGGCTAATTAACATAAACTCACTCATAATTGTAAAATCATGAAATACATTGGATCGTTACTTGAGTGTAATTCCCGATGCAACCATACTTGTAGCCATTGATCATTTTACTTGATTTCTAGGTTAGTTTACATTTCCGCATTTAGATATAAAACATCTTCAAAACTAAATTCTTATTGTTTGGCACTGCGCGATAAGCGATAATTTTCTTACATTCCTAATCGCCTACACATTGTTCTCTGTGGGATTCGACCCCGACTCATAGTTGGGTAAATTATATTGCATGTGACCGTGTCTATTACTTTTTTGTAGTGGATTTGGACGTCATCATCACCTAGATATTCTGCTCTAGGATCCTTTGAGATATCTGAAATCCTGCTGTTTGAGACGTGCTATTATCTGCTTATGTGAGGAGGTAAAAGTGAGCCTTTAATTGCCTTTATGTGAATGTCCTAATTGTTCTTGCTTGTCGCTTAGATTTTTCTCCTTTAAGTACCTTTGGAAAGTCTAGAACTGCCTAAATTAGAGGTCCTAAATACCTCCAGGGCCACAAGGAAGTGACGGGTAATGCACGCATAGAGTTCGTTTAGTTAAAAGCGTTTGGCGCCTATTGTGGAAGTTAGCATTTTAGAAGAAATTTCATAAGTTTGGCTTGAAGTGCATTTCAGTGTTATCGATGTCCATTTGGGTTTCCGAGTCTGTGAATAGCTCCGTATGGTGATTCTGGAGTTGGGAGCGCGATCGGAAGTGAATTCAGAGGTCCGTAGGTCATTTTTGAGTCATTTGGCTAAAGATAGAAATTTGAAGGTTTTTGAGAAGTTTGACTGGAAGTGGCTTTTTTGATATCGGGGTCGGAATCTGATTCCGAAAGTTGAAAAAGGTCCGTAACGTCGAATATGATGTGTCTGCAAATTTTGAAGTCAATCGGACGTGATTTGATAGGTTTAAACATCGAAAAAAGAAGTTTGAAATTCTAAAGTTCATAAAGTTTGGATTGGAGGTCGATTCGTGATTTTAGCGTTGTTTGATATGATTTGAGGCACCAAGCAAGTCCATAATGTGTTTTGGGACTGGTTGGCATGATTGGTTGGGGTCCCGGGGGCCTCGGGTGGATTCCGGGTGGTTAACGGATCGAAAATGGATTTTGGAAAGGCTGAACTTGCTGGTTGCTGTCATAACCGCACCTGCGAGAACTGGGTCGCAGGTGCGGAGCCGCAGAAGCGGCAAAGGGAGCCGCAGATGCGGTTTTGGGCTGGAAGTGAAGGGACCGCAGATGCGGTCATTTTTCCGCAGATGCGGTCATTTTTTTCGCAGATGCGGTCACTTTTCCGCAGATGCGGTCATTTTTCCGCAGATGCGGGACCGCAGATGCGGAAAGTGCTGGAGGCAGTGGGGTTGTTTTAAAGTCGGGATTTGGCCATTTTACTCTTGGTATGGGCAATTTTGGAGAGCTTCAAGTGGGGTTTTTCGTCATCAACGACAAGGTAAGCTAACCCTACCTATCTTGAGTTAAATATATTGATTTTGTATGGATTTTAGCATGTAAATTGGTAGAAGTTGAGGGTTTGAGGGAAAACCTAGAAAATTAGTATTCTTGGATTTCGACCATGATTTTGGGTATGGAATTAAGAGAAAATTATATATTTGAGTTCGTGAGGCTATGGGTAAACTTATTCTTCGAAAATTTTGGAAATCCGGGCTCGTGGGTCCGAGGGCGTTTTTGTCAACTTTTCGATCGGGGTTAGGAAATGTTATAAATTGGGTTGTAATAAATAATCGAGTATATATTAATGGATTGGTATCATTATTGGCTAGCTTTGGAGCTTTGTTCATCGTTCGAGTCTTCGGAAGGGCGTGGAATGCCGGTTATGGATCTTTGGAGCGAGGTGAGTCTCCTTTCTAACCTTGTAAGAGGGAATTGTCCCCATATGTGAGTTAATTGGTTATGTGCTTCTATTTGTGGGGGCAATGTACACATGAGGTGACGAGAGTCCGTGCGTAGCTACTATTATGCTATTGTCCGGGTAGCCTAGGACCCAAAAGCATGCTATACTTGGATTAATTGTAAACTTATTGACATCTCGAATTGCTTAAATCACATCGAATTAGTAAATGAATTTCAAAAAGGATTAAACTTCTTTTTCATAAATTGTTAAAAGAGGAGGGGCTTTTATTTGGATAAATGTTCCCCGATAAATTTTTAATTGGCTATCTAAGCATGTATTTCTATATGTACCTGTGTCGCATGTATGATTCGCGAGCAGGGTGATTGTTTATTTTATGTTGACCGCGTCGCATGGATAGTACGCGAGCGGGGTAATAGATGCATCTATGATTCATGCCGTTCGATCCTCGGCAGTGCACAGTTTATTTTCTGTTGGATCGAGTCGTACGCCTCGGCATGATTTGCACATGCTTGTATTGCTTGCCTTGAGATTATTTGAGATTGATAATTGCTCTCCCCGACTAGAGATAATTGAAAACTAATGGATTATGAATCCGGAGACCTTCAGCATAAAAAGGAACTTTTGCCTGTTCGTGACTTATTTGAAATTACTGTCATTCTTAACAAATTCATGATTTATTTGCATTAATAATATATTATTATTGGACCTCTAGTAAGTGTCAAAGTCGACCATATCGTCTCTACCTCTTCGAGATTAGACGGGATACTCATTGAGTACACGTTATTTTCGTACTCATACTACACTTCTGTGCATTTTTGTTGCACGGGCATATAAACCTCTAGTGGCCGAGTGGGCATAGCAGCATGGTTGACACGGAGATTAGGTGAGCTGTATTTCCTCGAGGCGACCCGCAGCTAGTATAGTCTCTCTCAGGATTCTATTTATTTTTCTGTCCAATTGTATTCCGGACAGCTGTTGTACTTTATTTGGTCTTTCTTAGAAATTGCTCATGCACTTGTGACACCGGGTTCTGGGATGATTTTGAAATATTTTGTATTAATTGCTTATTATCTAATTTGAATTGAAGCGGCTATCTTTTTATTTATAAAGATAGAAGGAAAATCTTAGTTTTCAAGATTGTTAAAATTAGAACTTCTTCAAGTAATTTGGTTGGCTTGCCTGACAGCAGTGTCCGGCGCCATCACGACCCTTAGTGAATTTTGGGTCGGGACAACTTGGTATCAGAGCACTAGGTCCCTAGGGTCTCACGAGTCATGAGCAAGTCTAGTAGAGTCTCGCGGATCGGTACGGAGACGTCTGTACTTATCCTCGGGAGGCTGCAGGACTATTAGGAGTACTTCCCTTCTTGATTCCTTATCGTGCGATTTGATCCTTGGAGGCGTATGCCTTGAATTCATTCCTACTCAATCTTACGCGACGCGAACCTCTTGTTATAAATCGATAATTTAAGAACCGTAATGGTACTACAGATGTGGTACGGGATTTTTCTCCTGGTATAGCTGATTGGATTATTATCGTTGCTTTGTAGAAGGATATTCTATTGTTTCAGCCAATGGCGGTACTTCTGAGGGCTCTGAGGCTAGGCACAAGTTGACATGATGCTTATGAACGATTGTTCCGCGGTAGTGATATGATGGTAGGATGTGTGCCCACATGTCGGGGCGGTGAATGACTTGAAGGGAGGTTTACTCAGTGCATGATATAGAGATTCAGTATTTTATTCCCGGCAGGGGAAAGGCAATCTGACTAAGAACGGTCAGATGTGGGCTGGTAGAGTAATGAGACTTGGTATTTGCGAGCGTGGTGGAGCTTTCTTCTATGAGGGGATGTCGTTGTCCTAATTGAACGTACTAAGTTCGCCGGTGTTGCGATCTTCTACAATTTGCCATTGGGGCAGGCTATTGCGAAATAGTATCGAAAATGCGGCTGTCGGGTATCGCAGGGTGCGGTAGTTCAGGGTTGAATTATTGTTTCTAATGTCGACGGTGTGAGAAAGATGATATTCCGAAAGGTGAAAAGTGAGCAGCAATTGTGGGTTCAAGTGCCACGAAGATAGATTTTATTTAAGGCAGTAGTTGAGCAGCAAAGGATGAGGAAAGACATGTGGGAAGTGTTAGGCAGTGGCTAAAATTTCTAGAAGGCCGAGTGTAAGAGGCCAAGGTCGAGTAGTCGACTAAAGGGGTGAGTTTCGCCAAAGTGGGAGAGTTTGGAGTGATTTGGGAATTTTAGTGATTGGTGGTTTGGGCCTACAGATTAATTTGAAGTATGGGCTATTATGCGGCAGGAGATTTGATATAACGGGAAGAAGCTGCTTGAATAAAGAAGAATACAACATAACTTTGAATTGGAAGAATGTTGCCGCACATTTAGTTGATGTCCACGAGAGGTGAATGGACTCGTGCAGCTGGAGAGAGAGCTCGGACTCAGGATGGGTTATTGATGTCGTAGTGATGGTACCCCGTGCAGCAGCGTTGGGAGATGTCGGGGAGTGATTTCCACAGGTGGGTCTATTAGTGGTTTCGGAGTTATGATGGAAATCGTGTTCTATCGTATATTGGCACGTTGGGTGCAGTGAGTGGTATGGAATTTGAAGTAAGGATCAAGGTTGCAGTTCGGTGTTGACAAGGATGTCACGAGCTCGGATGAGCAGGAAAGGGGTTTGGATTTCTAGAGTAAGTGGAATTGTTTTCAGTGTCACCTGAGATCGGTGTTTTGGTGAAAGAGGCTTTGTATCCTGGTGAAGGATTCTTGATCGCTTTTCAGCGTTAATGCGGCCGGTGGTTTGGATGTACAGACTTGTTATTCGTTACGGAAGGTTGTGGGAGCGTGCCCCACGAAAAGGTTGTATAAGTGTGGCATGTAGTCACTTGAGTGATTGAAGAAGTTAAACCAAGTATGAAGATTATGGTGACCTTGTTGATTGAGGAATTGATGCCTGGAGTACACTTGATTTATTAAGTTGTGGATTGTGGATGATTACTCCGGTTATGATGGTTGTCCTTATGTGTTATGAGAAAAAGGGGAGTTATTATGGACCTTTGAAAGGTTATTAGCTTAGTTCAGTGCGATCGGAATCAGCCTGAGGTCTGTGGATGGATTTAATGTGAATATGGGCTCTATATCAGGCCAATGTGTTCATTTCAGCAATGCGCTCCTTATGGAAGAGTAGTCGAGGTGTTATTTTGTTGTCAACAGTTTCATGTAGTGATGTATTGTGCCGTATGAGTTGTGAGACGGCTTGGTGAATTTCTTATGTATTGAGGTTCTGCGTAGAGATGATGTTATATCAGCAGGATGGCTCTTGAGATTCAGATTGTATATCGCTCCTCGATTGTGCTTGAGTTTGTAGCTTATAGCGCTGTGTCTCCCCAGGGAAATGGTATTATGCACCTAGCGTGCTTGTGACCGATATTCAGTATCTTGCCGTAATGGGAAAATTAGCTCGACGTATATCTCCTTGTGTGAGTTCTATGTGTGGATCGGGTGGCACGCCGCCATGGTTATGTTGTGTGGATCGGGTGGCACGCCGCCATGGTTATGTTGTTTGGATCGGGTTGCGCGCCGCAACAATGTGATGTTCAGTACAGTTCCCCATATCTGTTTTTATGTGTTCTGTTTCCTATTTTCTGAGGAAGGCTCATATTAGTTGTGCACCCGCGTCGCATGTATGATTCGCGAGCGGGGTAATTGAAATTCCTTTTCAGAGTTCGTTTTCCTTTTTGTATCGCATTCGAATTGGTAGCCTATTTGCACATTGTGGCATCATATGAGACTTTTGATCATGTCTGGGGTGGCTTATTGCCTGAGCAGTTCGTACTGGGTGAGACGAGATTATTGGATTTAGGATTATGATCCATTATATGAAGTATATTGAGGAGCAAGGACCATTATTCGGTTCAAAATGAGGTAATGGTCATTGTCAGGAGTATAGGCCCAATGATTGTGGATTCGGTAGTTGGTTATGAGTTCTACACATCTCTTCCGTCGTGGCGGTATTGTAAGAGTTAGAGCATGACTTATTATATATCATTAGGTGCATTGGGGGCATCAGATTCGGGGAATTTCGACTAATTTGATCAGAGAATGTTATTGTGGTCCTTGAGTAAAGTGGTGCAAAGTGTGAATTCAGCTAAGGTATG
Organism: Nicotiana attenuata; assembly: GCF_001879085.1. Classification (NCBI taxonomy): domain Eukaryota; kingdom Viridiplantae; phylum Streptophyta; class Magnoliopsida; order Solanales; family Solanaceae; genus Nicotiana; species Nicotiana attenuata. The sequence continues at coordinate 6,618,315 of NC_031990.1, forward strand.
CAGTCATGTTTTGATGCTGCGTGTAGTTATTGATATGGTGAGCGTATGTTGGAATCAGGCATGACAGAGAATTCCAGAAGATGGAATTGGGCTCTAAGGCTTATTTGCTTAAGTGAAAAAGGATATCTTCAGATTGATCGGGCAAAGGTGCCTAGCTGAGTTGTGGTAGCACGGGTAGGTGCTCAAGGCATTAAACAATGAATTAGGACAACCTCATCGCAGTTCTTAGCACGTTCTAAGACGAACGTATGTTTAAGTGGGAGGAATGTAACGACTCGACCGGTCGTTTTGAGCCCTAGCGCGTCGTTCAGTAATCTGAGGCCATGACTAGCTTCACTTCAGGCATTACGACTTGTACGCGTGGTCGGAATTGAGTTTCGGGAAGTTCGGAGTTGATTTGGGAAGAGAATTCTCATTTCGGAAGCTTAAAGTTGAAAGAATTAACTAGGACGGGATTTTTGAGTAAACGGCCTCGGAATAGTTATCTGAAGGTTCCAGTAAGTTTGTATGATGATTTCGGACTTGGGTGTATGCCCAGTTCGGGTTTTGGATAACCCAGGAGCATTTTGGCGCCTATTATGGAAGTTAGCATTTTAGAAGAAATTTCATAAGTTTGGCTTGAAGTGCATTTCATTGTTATCGATGTCCGTTTGGGATTCTGAGTCTGTGAATAGCTCCGTATGGTGATTCTGGAGTTGCGAGCACGATCGGAAGTGAATTCGGAGGTCCGTAGGTCATTTTGGAGTCATTTGGCTAAAGATAGAAATTTGAAGGTTTTTGAGAAGTTTGACCGGAAGTGGACTTTTTGATATCGGGGTCGGAATCCGATTCCGGAAGTTAGAGTAGGTCCGTAATGTCGAATATGACGTGCGTGCAAATTTTGAAGTAAATCGGACGTGATTTGATAGGTTTAAACATCTAAAGTAGAAGTTTGAAATTCTACAGTTCATAAAGTTTGGATTGGAGGTCGATTCATGGTTTTAGCGTTGTTTGATATGATTTGAGGCATCAAGCAAGTCCGTAATGTGTTTTGGGACTGGTTGGCATGATTGGTTGGGGTCCCGGGGGCCTCGGGTGGATTCCGGGTGGTTAACGGATCGAAAATAGAATTTTGGAAAGGCTGAACTTGCTGGTTGCTGTCATAACCGCACCTGCGAGAATCGGGCCGCAGGTGCGGAGCCGCAGAATCGGCCAAGGGAGCCGCAGATGCGGTTTTGGGCTGGAAGTGAAGGGACCGCAGATGCGGTCATTTTTCCGCAGATGCGGGACCGCAGATACGGTCATTTTACCGCAGATGCGGAAAGTGCTGGAGGCATTGGGGTTGTTTTAAAGTCGGGATTTGGCCATTTTTCTCTCATTTTTCTCTTGGTATTGACGATTTTGGAGAGCTTCAAGTGGGGTTTTTCGTCATCAACGACAAGTTAAGCTAACCCCACCTATCTTGAGTTAAATATATTGATTTTGTATGCATTTTAGCATGTAAATTGGTAGAAGATGAGGGTTTGAGGGAAAACCTAGAAAATAAGTATTCTTGGATTTTGACCATGATTTTGGGTATGGAATTAAGAGAAAATTATATATTTCAGTTCGTGAGGCTATGGGTAAACTTATTCTTCGAAAATTTTGGAAATCCGGGCACGTGTGCCCGAGGGCGTTTTCGTCAACTTTTCGATCGGGGTTAGGAATTGTTAAACTGGGTTGTAATAAATAATCGAGTATATATTAATTGATTGGTATCATTATTGGCTAGCTTTGGAGCTCTGTTCATCGTTAGAGTTTTCAGAAGGGCGTGGAATGCCGGTTATGGATCTTCGGAGCGAGGTGAGTCTCCTTTCTAACCTTGTAAGAGGGAATTGTCCCCATATGTAAGTTAATTGGTTATGTGCTTCTATTTGTGGGGGCTACGTACGCACGAGGTGACGAGAGTCCGTGCGTAGCTACTATTATGCTATTGTCCGGGTAGCCTAGGACCCAAAAGCATGCTATACTTGGATTAATTGTAAACTTATTGACAGCTCGAATTGCTTAAATCACATCGAATTAGTAAATGAATTTCAAAAAGGATTAAACTCCTTTTTCTTAAATGTTTAAAAGAGGAGGGGCTTTTATTTGGATAAATGTTCCCCGATAAATTCCTAATTGGCTATCTGAGCATGTATTTCTACCTACGTCGCATGTATGATTCGCGAGCAGGGTGATTGTTTATTTTATGTTGACCGCGTCGCATGGATAGTTCGCGAGAGGGGTAATAGATGCAGCTACGGTTCGTGTCGTTCGACCTTAGGCAGTGCACAGTTTATTTTTTGTTGGATCGGGCCGTACGCCTCGGCATGATTTGCACATGCTTGTATTGCTTGCCTTGAGATTATTTGAGATTGATAATTGCTCTCCCCGACTAGAGATAATTGAAAACTAATGGATTATGAATCCGGAGACCTTCAGCATAAAAAGGAACTTTTGCCTGTTCGTGACTTATTTGAAATTACTGTCATTCTTAACAAATTCATGATTTATTCGCATTAATAATATATTATTATTGGACCTCTAGTAAGTGTCAAAGTCGACCATATCGTCTCTACCTCTTCGAGATTAGACGGGATACTCATTGAGTACACGTTATTTTCGTACTCATACTACACTTCTGTGCATTTTTGTTGCACGGGCATATAAACCTCTAGTGGCCGAGTGGGCGTAGCAGCATGGTTGACACGGAGATTAGGTGAGCTGTATTTCCTCGAGGCGACCCGCAGCTAGTATAGTCTCTCTCAGGATTCTATTTATTTTTCTGTCCAATTGTATTCCGGACAGCTGTTGTACTTTATTTGGTCTTTCTTAGAAATTGCTCATGCACTTGTGACACCGGGTTCTGGGATGGTTTTTAAATACTTTGTATTAATTGCGTATTATCTAATTTGAATTGAAGCGGTTATCTTTTTATTTATAAAGATAGAAGGAAAATCTTAGTTTTCAAGATTGTTAAAATGAGAACTTCTTCAAGTAATTTGGTTGGCTTGCCTGACAGCAGTGTCCGGCGCCATCACGACCCTTAGTGGATTTTGGGTCGTGACAGATATGATGACCTGTGCGCTAATGCCACGTGTAACCCCTCTAGTTGAGGAAGGTTTACCGGGTATTATGCAGATGTGATCCTGTAGGCTAAAAAACCTAGGACTCCTTTTTACCCCTTTGTTTTTAAATGTAATACCAATTTGTCTAATTTGCTTTATCTGTTGACAAGACTAATTCACATCATTTGAGTTCGGCCGGGACCCACCATTGTGGACCGCAAGGGGTGCCTAACACCTTCTCCTCAAGGTTATTTCGAGCCCTTACCCAATCTCTGGTAATGCAAACTGGTTTATGAGTTACTTGCTTTAGGTGCCCTAACGCACCTTAATCCGTTAGGTGGCGACTCTTCAAATTCAAATACCCAATTCTCGAAAGGGAATGAGGTGTTCCCAATGAATGTCAAAACCCGGACTCCGCGAGGAAAAGGGGGTGCGACAGTGGGACTTTCCTCCAGATGAGGCACCACTAAAACCACCCGAACCATGAGGCCTCTTGGCTTCTCTCTCCTCACGCTCCTGAGTACGAACCTATTCTAGGCGTCTAGCAATATCAACCACCTCATGAAACCTCGGACCTGAAGCAATCTCCTGAATCATGACGAAGCGCAGTCCATAATTGAGGCCATCAATGAACCTCCTAATCCTCTCCCTCTCAGTGGGAGCAAACCATATCGCAGGACGAGCCAACTCTGAAAATCTCATCTCATACAGGGTCACTGACAAACCCTCCTGGCGTAACTGCTCAAACTGCCTACCAACTCCCACTTGTGGGTCTTTGGAATAAACTTCTCTAAGAATAGAACTGAAAACTCATCCCACATAAGTGGTGCAGCGCAGGCTGGACTGCTCAACTTATAGGCCTCCCACAATCTGAAGGCTTCCCCCGACAACTGAAAAGTAGTAAATAAGACTCCACTAGTCTCCAGAATACCCGCCATGCGAAGGATTCTCTAGCACTTGTCTAAGAAATCCTGAGCATCCTCTGGCTCAGCCCCACCATAACATTGGAGGCTTGAGCCTCCCAAACCGCTCTAGACTCTTCTACTCCTCTTCACTCATAGATGGACAAACCTGGGCCCGAGGAGCTGTGTCGCTCCAAAACGCACACGCAAGTATACGTGGTCGACAAGTAATATAGGATTATAAGTCCAGATATCGTACCCACAGGGACTTGTGATTAACTATCAACTAAATTAAACCAAACAATTAATCTATTCAAGCGAATGCTAAAGTATGAATATTTAACTAAAGATAATCTAGAGTAGTAAACTAAGAGATTAAAGAAAACAAGTTGGTGAATTATAGAGACGAATTCAATGTGAGTAAATATTCTAGAGCTATGGGTTGGCTAACAATCCCGTTGAGTTTTCCACCTAAATCATCTAATTAATTTATCTAGTTTATTGATTGACAGGGTTAATATTGCTCGTAGCCTTCTCCCGAAGTACAACTCGCCTATTAAAGCTAACCTAACGCCTACATTCCTATGGAATTAGGATTAACAAGAACGCATTTATAATTCCCGTATAATAACCAAGCAAGGCGATTAGGAATATTCCTATCCTAACCGCAAATACGCTCCCCCTAAGAGTTAAGATCTTGCTCTACTCAATCTTATATGCAATCTAGAATTCCTTCTCCCGAGTTCAATCCTAGATTCGTAGATAATATTCAATTGGTGATCAAGCAATCAAATAACTAAGCGCAAGATTGAATAAATAAACCAATATGATAAAATAATAAGAGCAATTCAAGCTTCAAACTACAACGTTCATGTAGCACCCAAAACTCTAGAACTAATAAACTATGAAATTAAAGGAAGAGAAAAGAAGAAAAACTAGTTAGAAGCCTCCTCCAAGCGTGGTGTGTGTTCCCCTCCAAAGTATGTTAGATATCACCAAATTGGCGTCCTCTCGGTCCAAAATTACTCTAAAAACGTTCTCTCATGTATATATACCAAGTAGGGTTGGGCCCAAACAATTATACCTTCTCCAATGTGAAAAAGGACACTTTTCCCGGGTGACTCGCGCGAGTTCGCGCATCCTTCGCGCGTGACTTCGCGCACCGTTCTGCCTCAGCCCTTAATGCGCGCGACTTTGCGCGTTCTTCGCGCGTTTTTCACCCTGTTCTGTTCCGAATTTGGAAAAATGTAAAACATGAAAGTTGTAGCCCTGTGAGTTATCTTTCCAACCATATATTTTGGAGCCAAAATGTAGTTCTGAGCAAAAAGTTATATATATTTTACTAGATAGTGCGCAATCTGCCTACTAAAGTCTTCGTTTGCTCTAACTATCATCCGTTGACCCCCCAACACGATCCCGGCTTAATTCCTTGAACTTTTACTCAGACTTCAAAGCTCCAAATCACTTGAATTCATTCCATAACATTTACAAAGCTCGGAATCACTCCTACAAGGTATAAAAAAAATTAGTGCAAAACACTAGCTATTAAAGCTCAAACTCAATTAAAGTGCAGTAAATTAGAGTATAATAAGCGACTAAAATACACAATTATAGCCTATCATCAAAACCCCACACTTAAACCATTGCTCGTCCTCGAGCAATCAAACTACATCAAACTACACTTTATAAAGACACGACATTTTTAATCAATTCTCCTAACTTATCACACCAAGAATATTTAAAATAGACTAAGCACAAGAGTGTAACATCTTCACCTCAAGATTTGACTCACAAGTACCACGTATTATTCGCAACTCACCCACTTACTCTAACATAGGGTCAATGAAATTACCTTTCCTTCATGAATCAAGTGCCCTCACACAACCAACGAGAGTAGTCCCACACAATAAAATTTAAGAACACTTAGGAACTCAAGATAGAAAGAATTCACTCACTCTCAGAAATAACATTCATATGCCACAAAAGATGCACCATAGGCTTGCCCGTAGTGTACTACTCTACTAATCGAGCTCATTCAGTCTAGGATCAAGTCGGACTTTATTTGTTGTAATGTAGGCTGAGGGACGGGTAGGACACATTTAGATATAAGAGTGACTACACCTCCCTAAGCACTTTAATACATATACTTTAACATTCAAAACTCCATACTTATGTCAAACCATAACTCCACCTTCACATCAATATATTATAACTCCCCACTTCTTTAAGCACAATTACATCAAGAGTCACCACTATCAAATATTTTCATAGCAGTACAACTATCTTTTTTTTTTCTTTTTCAATTCAAGTGGCTCTTACTTTTTCAAAACATTGCACCTTTCTCCTTATTTCATTAGTTCCACTCAAAAGCCAAACCAACCACCCCACACTTTAACTTTTACAAAGTTCATAATAATTCAAGTGCTCATGAGAGGTGAAAATGTTCAAATAGATGGTTAATTCAAACAAATGAGTAAGGCTTGTAATATGGTTGCCAAAGAAACAGGATTACAGGCTCAAAGGGGTTAACTATGATACATAACAATTAGGTGGGTAAAATATTCATATGGCTCAACAAAGAAATGCCTATATCACTTCCAAGACTGAACAAAACTACTATTTCGCTTTGCAAACACACAGGGCAAGTTCTAGACATCGAATGCAATGCCCAGAATAACACTAAACCTTACACACACATGACACATAACTCACTCAGGATTGGACTCATCAAGACACTCTAGTCAAAGAAGTTAAGCAAAGTTAAGATCATACAATTTAAGGTACTTATACAAGAGTCAAAAATTGAGCCTAAACGTCACAACTAAAGTACTCACTATTCTCAAGGCATGACAACGTTAGAAGATATTGATTCAATTCAATTCACATCACCATGGCTTCTCTCCTAAAAAAAATAAAACTACCTACATCCGGTTCAAACAAAACACTTGGAAAAGAACCGCGGCACAAAGAAAAACCAAGGGGGAATTGCTACACTATCTACAAAGAAAATCTTTTTGTCCTTTCTCTTTAGACTTACATCCCTCAAGAAAACTATCTAGGAGATCCATCGTCGGGAAAAGTCTAAATTTTTTTGTCGTTTTTCTAAAAAAAATATATTCAATTAAACTAACACAACTAAAATAGCATAGAAAGTCACTCAGACAATCTCCTCACCCCACAATTAAAATTGTGCAATGTCCTCAATGCACACTAAAAATAATAAGAGGGTAAAAGAGACTCCCTGGTAGGCCAAAGGCCGAAGAATTAGCAGCTCACGGGATACTCAAACTTCTCCCACGTATGATCCCTTGCGCGAGTACCTCACACATAGTTTCAACCACCTGCTCGCTTTTACACATGCCTATTAGCTTTGACTCCATGCTCCTACTCCTACAAAATACAAAAATAATACTACAAAAAAACAATACAATAAAATAAAATAAAAGAAAAGAAAAAAAATTTGGGTTGCCTCCCAACAAGCGCCTTATTTAACGTCGCGGCACGACGCCATCACTTTCACCACTTTTCCTTCCACTTTGAGGATATGAATTGCGCCCCCATTTTTGCATCAATTTTTGTGTCACGTTCTTGGGGCGGTGGTGTAAATACAAATGAACCAAGTAATAGGTATCGCATCTTGCACTTCTTGGCCTTTAAGTGAGGAATGTCGTTTTGTCTCCTTGACATCACAAATTTAAGAATATAAGCACTTTGTTCCTCATCCATTGACTCCTCCATATGCTCGAGTGGATCAATTCCCATGTCACCAACCAAACAAAATGTTGAAAAGTGTTTAGAATGAGGTCCAATACGCTCCAACTCCAAAATTGCATTACTTTTGACATCCTCAATTTTGCACTCTTCAACCTCGACAACATCAACAAAAGCATGGTCTAATGATTGGTATTCTCGTTTTAGCTCCTCAATTTGGCCTAGAAGATCTTTTTCAGCTTCACACAACTCATCACTAAATTGTTGGGCGTTACACGCATCAACTTTTGCACTCAATTGAGCCTCTAAGTCGTGAATAGAACTTCCAAATTGATCGATCTCTTGTCCCAGTTCCGCTCTTCCTTCTATAAATTGTTGCATCTCATTCATAATTTTCTCACGGAAACCTCCATATTCCTCTAATAATTTCCCGTGCATATCAAGAATGCGAACATCGTGTTCTACATCATCCAATTCGTTACTCCTGTCGAACTCACAAGAATTATTAGAATCAACATAAGAAGGGATTGGAGTAGGATAAAAACACTTAGGACAATTATTCAAATTTCCATCACAAATACTACATGATGGAGATTGTGCACATAACTCGTGATTGTGCACATAACTCGGTATTTGGAATGTTTTTATAATATTGCCACAAGTGGGGTCCTTTACCATATGGACAAGGATCACTAAAACAAGAATACTTATTATCCCACCACTTTTCGTTCAAAGATGCCATTTTTTAAAAAAAATATAATACTAACTACACTAGACTAAAATTAAAAACTTAGATAGATAAAAAAGTAAAAGTCTAATCTAGTAAAATAGTTAATTTCTAAATCCCCGGCAACGGCGCCAAAAACTTGTTGCTCCAAAACGCACACGCAAGTATACGTGGTCGACAAGTAATATAGGATTATAAGTCCAGATATCGTACCCACAGAGACTTGTGATTAACTATCAACTAAATTAAACCAAATAATTAATCTATTCAAGCGAATCCTAAAGTATGAATATTTAACTAAAGATAATCTAGAGTAGTAAACTAAGAGATTAAAGAAAATAAGTTGGTGAATTATAGAGACGAATTCAATGTGAGTGAATATTCTAGAGCTATGGGTTGGCTAACAATCCCGTTGAGTTTTCCACCTAAATCGTCTAATTAATTTATCTGGTTTAATGATTGACAGGGTTAATATTGCTCGTACCCTTCTCCCGAAGTACAACTCGCCTATTCAAGCTAACCTAACGCATATATTCCTATGGAATTAGGATTAACAAGAATGCATTTATAATTCCCGTATAATAACCAAGCAAGGCGATTAGGTATATTCCTATCCTAACCGCAAATCCGCTCCCCCTAAGAGTTAAGATCTTGCTCTACTCAATCTTATGTGCAATCTAGAATTCCCTCTCCCGAGTTCAATCCTAGATTCGTAGATAATATTCAATTGGTGATCAAGCAATCAAATAATTAAGCGCAAGATTGAATAAATAAACCAATATGATAAAATAATAAGAACAATTCAAGCTTCAAACTACAACGTTCATGTAGCACCCAAAACTCTAGAACTAATAAACTATGAAATTAAAGGAAGAGAAGAGAAGAAAAACTAGTTAGAAGTCTCCTCCAAGCGTGGTGTGTGTTCCCCTCCAAAGTATGTTAGATATCACCAAAGTGGCGTCCTCTCGGTCCAAAATTACTCTAAAAACGTTCTCTCATGTATATATACCAAGTAGGGTTGGGCCCAAACAATTATACCTTCTCCAATGTGAAAAAGGACTCTTTTCCCGGGTGACTCGCGCGAGTTCGCGCATCCTTCGCGCGTGACTTCGCGCACCATTCTGCCTCAGCCCTTAACGCGCGCGACTTCGCGCATTTTTCGCGCGTTTTTCACCCTGTTCCGTTCCGAATTTGAAAAAACGTAAAACGTGAAAGTTGTAGCCCTTTGCGTTAGCTTTCCAACCATATATTGTGGAGCCAAACTGGAGTTCTGAGAAAAACGTTATATCTATTTTACTAGATAGTGCGCAATCTGCCTACTGAAGTCTTCGTTTGCTCTAACTATCATCCGTTGACCCCCCAACACGATCCCAGCTTAATTCCATTAACTTTTACTCAGACTTCAAAGCTCCAAATCACTTGAATTCATTCCATAACATTTACAAAGCTCGGAATCACTCCTACAATGCAGAAAACACACAGTTAGTGCAAAACACTAGCGATTAAAGCTCAAACTCAATTAAAGTGCAGTAAATTAGAGAGTAATAAGCGACTAAAATACACAATTATAGCCTTTCATCAAGCTGTAACCGACTGAGCTGGTGGTATCCCCGATGTCTGATGTCGTTGAACTACCTGCTCTGCGGTACGGGCGGCTGGAGTTTGAGCACCTTCCCCGACCTGAGAAGTGGTTGGTGAGGCAAAAACTGAAACTGCCTGAGCAAGACTAGTGCATACAGTAAATATCTGGGCTAAAGCCTTCTGAAGTCCTGGAATCACAATGGGCACAGCAGGTGCTTGATTTGGTCCCACCGGCTCAACCACATCTGGTATCTACTCCTAAGCTGGAGCAACTGGTGGCTCCAAAAGTGCTGCTCTAGCTGTAGTACAAGTTGCACCTCAGCCTCTACCGCGGCCCTGGCCTCTCACGGCCCTAACTGGTGGTACTGGTGGTAGTTCACCCGATCTGGTCGCACATGTCCTCACCATATGTGAGAGAATAGAATAATAGAAGTTTAGTTTCCCTAAACAACAAATCCGCACAACAAGAATACAAGAAAGTGAAGTATCTTAATGGTTCGGCAACCTCTCGAATATAAGTACAGACGTCTCTGTACCGATCTGCAAGACTCTACTAGACCTGCTCATGATTCGTGAGACCTAAGTAACCTAGTGCTTTGATACCAACTTGTCACGACCCAAATCCCAACCTGTCATGATGGCGCCTATCACATTACTAGGCAAACAGACAATCATATAACAACTACGCATTTGAATTAAAAACATGATTTTTAACAAGTTCAACAGTAGAAAATCTCATAGATAACTGATGAAACAACTGAAACTCAACGACAAAAAATCCTAAAATCCTGGTCTCACCGAGTACATGAGCTACTAGTGTCAACATAGTCTAAAACTCTAGTACAACTATTTGAGAAAATAGAACAATACCGAAATAAAATGAAAGGAAGGGGAGTCAAGGTCTGCGGGCATGATAGCAGCTACCTCAAGGTATCCGAGCACGTACTAACACTAGATCTCGAAATCACTGCGTCCAGATGTACCTTGATCTGCACACGAAGTGTAGAGTGTAGTATGAGTACAACCAACCCAATACACTCAATAAGTAACATGACTAACCTTGGGCTGAAAGCAGTGACGAGCTCAAAAAATGTAGTCAGAATCAAAATAAGAACAATATAGATATAACAAGATAATGATAGTAGTAACTCATGAACTTCCATATTCATCTCGTACACAGTACGAAAGTTTAGGCACACTTTCAAATTCAACAATTTAAGCCCAACACTAATAAAATATGCCAAGTACAGCTAGCATGAGGAATGGTACATCTCTATGCCTACAAGTCAAATATGCATGTCAAATGTAATGCATCAAGTGATACTCCCAGGTACTCACACTCTCGGGGTACACAATCTTTCTGTCTCAAACCCCCACTCATCATACACAATCACTCAGCACTGTACAGTACCTGCGCTCACTGCTGGTATGTCAGACTTCGGAGTGGCGGATATTGTCCAAGCGCTAAAATAAAGCCAACATGGCCTACTGCGGCGTGCAGTCTGCTCCCATAATAATAAATAAGCCGATAAGGCATACTGCGGTGTGCAGCCTGATCCCATACATAAGTCAATATGGCATGTTGCGGCATGTAGCCCGATCCCATAAATATCATTCACAATACGGCTCTCAGGCCCCAACTCAGTCATCAATCTCTCTAGTATCACGAGCTCACAAATCTCATACCACACAGTCTGAACAATGATAACATGATGTAACTATAAATAATAATAAAGACTGAGATATGATATACAAATGAATAAATATGACTGAGCACATAATTGCAACTTAAGCAAACAAATCAACAACAGAAATAACCTCAGTGGATCCCAATAGAATAAGCACATAGCCTAAACATGATTTCTAACATGGATCACAGCTCAATTACTTTAACACGTAGAAATTACACAAATAGAAACAAGACTAGATAACTACACATAACCACAGAATCAACTGAGTCATAATTACTACGGTGCATGCCCACACACCCGTCACCTAGCATGTGCGTCACCTTAACACCAATCATATAACACATATTCCAAGGATCCATATCCTCAGTACAAGGTTTAGAAGTGTTATTTACCTCAAAGTGCAAAACTCAATGCTCCAACTAAATCCTTGCCTCGCGAATCAGACTCCAAACGACTTGAATCTAGTCACAAACAACTTAATATAATCAATACAAGCTATAGGAATCGACTCCATACCATAAAGCTAAGTTCTTTAACCAAATTCAAAAAGTCAACCAAAAAAGTCAACCCCGGACCCAAGCCTCAGAACCCGGCAAAATTCACTAAATCTGAACACCCATTCAATAACGAGTCCAACCATATAAAAATCATCCAATTGTGACCACAAATCGACCCTTAAACCTCCAAATCTTACTCTCCAATCCCTAGTCCAAAATTCCCCAAATTTCACCATAAAAACACATAATCTAGGTGTAGAAATCAATGAGTATTCAATATTATTGGACAAAAGTGATCAAAAATAGCTTATCTCTTGATTTGTAGTGAGATACCTCACATAAATCTCCCCTAGCCGAGCTCCCCAAATCAAAATATGAAATAATACTCTAACCCTCGTTTTTGAAATTTTAATAGTATGCTGAGTTATCCCTCTTCGCGAGCGCGGAAACTGCATCGCGTTCGCGAAGCGCAAAAATCCTCAGCTGCCAATTCCTCTTACGCGAACACGAGACCTCCCTCGCGAACGTGACGCCCATTAGTCCAATGTTTACAGGAACGCGACCCCTCTCCCGCGAACGCGAAGGATTACATGCCTGGTGCCCAACCTGCCTCATCCTTCAGCGCGAACGCGAGTCCCCTCTCGCGATCGCGATGCACAGACCCCCTAGACCTTCACGAATGCGTCCTTCTTCTCGGGAAATCGAAGAAAAAACTTCTCTAGTCACCCAAATACACTTTGCGAATGGGAGACCTGTCTCGCAAATGCGTATAAGGAAACTAGATACAGCCATTTCAACAGTCCAACAAGTCAAAAAATGAGCCGAACATGATCCGAATAACACCCGAGGCCCCCGGGACCCCATCCAAACATATCAACACATCCTAAAACATGAACTTAGTCAAAGCCTGAAATCACATCAAACAATATTGGAATCACGAATCGCACCCAAATTCAAGCCTAATAAACTATTGAACTTCCAACTTCTAAAACCAATGACGAAACACACCAAACCAACTCCAATTGACCTCAAATTTTGCACACAAGTCATAAATGGCACATCGGACATATTCCAACTCCTGGAAACAAAATTCGAGCCCAGTATCAACAAAGTCAACTCTCGGTCAAACTTCTCAACTTTTCAAACCTTCAACTTTCCAACTTTCGCCAATTCAAGCCAAAGCGACCTACGGACCTCCAAATCAATGTCCGGACATACTCCTAAGTCCAAAATCACCATACGAAGCTATCGGTACTATGACAACTCCATTCCGGAGTTGTTTACTCATAAGTCAGCACCGATCAACTCTTTCAACTAATACTTCCAACCTTGGGACTAAGTGTCACAATTCATTCGGAAACATCCCAGGAACCAAACCAACCACCCGACAAGTCTCATAACTATAAATGAACATAGAATAAGCAATAAATGGGGGAACGGGGCTACAATACTCAAAATCATCGGCCGGGTCATTACATAGCCGAGGTCGCATTCGCAAATGGTAGTGCTGGTATGGGCATTTCAATTCTAGCATTAAGAATTTTTAAAGTTTTTTATATTTTTGAGTTTTGGAGAACGAGAGGAGGAGGTTTTAAAGAGGAATTTCACTACTATCTTGGAGTTAAGTAATTTACACTTGGATTTGATAATATCTCTTGATTTTCCATCAAGTTCTTCACCTAAAATATTGAATTAAAAAAAATATTGGGGGTTTTGTCTACAACTTAAGAGAGTATAAATTGAGGTTTTGAGCATCGATTTGGACTTGGATTTAAAAAATAAACACATATTTGGACTCATGGAATTATAAAAAATGGAATCTACCCCTAGACTCGCGTTTTTATGATGTGAGATTGGGTTGACTTTTTTGGAATTTTTGAAATTGATTCCTATGATGTTATTTGACTTTATTGAGTATTGTTTGATTAGATTTGAGCCGGTTGGATGTGATTCTAAAGGAAAGATGGTTTTGGAGGGTTGATTTGGCTTTCTAAAGTAAGTATCTTGCCTAGACTTGGCTCGAGGGAATCTACCTTAGGAGATTGACCTTGTTTGACTAATTGTTATGTATTGGAGGAGATATATATGCATTGTGCAGAGCGTATATGCAAGGGTCATGGGCTATTCATGCTTGGGATTGATTTTAGGCTACTTTATGCTTTGGATTTGCATTATATGCTATCTATGACTTGTTGTTATTATTGTGTGACTACATGAGATCTCCTAATTATGCTAGAAACCATGTTTTAGGCTCTTGGTACCTTGTTGATAGTAAACGGCTATTTGTGACATCATGTCCTACTTGTTCTAGCTGTAGTCACACTGTTCACATGCACATGTCATTGCATGTAACTTCCCTATGTCCATATATATTATTTATGTTTTTTATGGTGCATAAGCATTTACTCTATATACGGAAACTCTCATATGAACTGAGGTTAAGGCACGTGAGTATGAGTATTGTGGCATGTGATTTGTCTGTGCGAGTGTAGTTGTATTAGAATGTGAGTTGTCCATGCAGTGCATGGATTTGGATTCGTCCCTCCGAAGTCAAATGATCACCCATTGTACCTTGGGCTCTATGTGCGCATGTTTATTGGACACGTGGAGAGTGTTGGTTGATGATATCGAGGCTTTTTTTGATGCTTAGACAGTGTAGACTCATACACTTGGCATTTATAATAATGCTCTACGATGCATATCATCCTTATATGCTGATTCGATATATCAATATGAGATTTGATCATTTATCTAAAAGCAAGCTATTATCTCTGTTAATTGTATTTTGATCGTCTTATACGCTGTATCTGCTAGATTCTTGTATTGTATTTATTTTATGAATTGTTTAGGTTATGATAGTAAATATCAATTGACCAATCTTGCTATTACTTCTTCGAGAGTAGTCTTGATACTTACTAAGTATATTGGATTGGTTGTACTCATACTTCACTTCTGCATATTTTATGCAAATCCGGGTGTTGGTACTAGCGTATCTAAGGAATAGATAGTTGTGGTGCTAGGAGACTCGAGGTAGCACGACCTGTTCATCCACGAAGTTATCTTCTTTTCCTATTTTGAGATTGTTGTTTATTTCAGATAGTGGTGTATTTATTTCAGACTACAGTATTACACTCTTATAGCTCATGTACTCATTCACATTAGTTTCAGGAGAATTGTGTTTCTGCTTCATATATTGGTGCTAGTTTTAGACTTATTTTATGCTATAAACCTCTGATTTATTGCTTTGTTTCTGTTGTTTATTTGATTGTTATGTGTTTAGTTCGCCTAACCGGTGTGTTAGGTTCTATCATGATCGTTGATAGGATTTTGGTCGTGACAGCTTGGTATTAGAGCCTAGGTTGCATAGGTCTCACGAGTCATGAGCATGCCTAGTATAATCTTACAAATTAGTATAAGACATTTGTACTTATCTTTAAAAGGCTATGGGACATTTAGGAAACTTCAAATTATTTCATTCTGTATTGTGCAATTTTTATTATATAAATATTTGAATCTTTACCCTAGTATTCTCTCACAGATGGTGAGGACACGTGCATTAGCCGCAACTGAGCAGGAGCCGAAGCAACAGGCTGTGGCCGCCACTAGAGGCAGAGGCCGGGGAAGGGCTATAGCCTAGACTAAAGCATGTGCTACAGCACCTATAGCTACCCACGCCGGTGCTAAAGCAACATCAATTGAACCACAAATAGCTCTAAATAGAGCGCAAATTCTAGTTCAGGATGAGCCGGTAGGGCCAACACAGATCCTAGAGTGGTTTATTGCTACCCAGTGCTTCAGGATGCTTTAATCCATGTAGTTAGTTTCATTGAGAGTATGGCTTAGGCGCGTGTACTTTCTATGGCACCAACTACTTCTTAGGCTGGGAGAGGAGCTCAGATCCTCGCTATCCACAATCCAGAGCAGATGGTTCATGGATTTCAGACTCCAGGAATTCTACCAGCTGGCGTAGTTTAGCCTATCATTGCGGCACAACCCAAGGTTATGCCTGCTATGTCTGTGGACGAGCAGAAGAGGATGGATAAGTTCCAGAAGTTGTAGCCCTCATACTTTGAGGGTGATCCTTTAAAGGATGCCCATGATTCTTGGATAGGTGTCATGAGATTCTATGCAATTTGGGACTTGTGGAGTCCAATGAGTTGATTTCACTACTTTTCAACTGAGAGTGCCAGCTAAGAGGTGGTGGCAGACTTACGAGGAGATAGGCCAGCAGGATCACTTCCTTTCTCATGGGCACAATTTTTGCATTTTTTCTTGGAGAAATTCAACATACTCACAAAGGGAAATGAGCTCTGTAGACGATTTGAGCATTTAGTTCAGGGTAGCATCTCAATGGCTCAGCATGAGATGAGGTTCACAAAGTTATCACGCTATTTAGGTTCTTTGATTTCCAACGAGAAGAAGAAGGTGCAGAGGTTCATTGAGGGTCTTCACATCCGTATCAGGATTGGGATGGCACGTGAGGCTGAGATAGAGACACTTTTCATCAAGTAGTGGAAATTACTAGGAGACTATAGTGCATCTATATATAGGGTAGGGAGGAGCACGAGGCCAATAAGCCTCGTACTACTGGAGGATTTAGTGGTGCCTCATCTAGATGCAAGGGAAATTATGATAGAGGACATCATGCCAGACCGGTTTTATCAACACTTTAGATCTCCCACGGCACACCTGCTAGTCAGGGTTCCTATAGTGCTCAATCTAGACAATTGCTATATAGTGCACCTTCATCTTATGGTCCTTACAGCACACCTTTAGGGCAGGGTCAGTTCAGTGGGTATCTAGATCATCGGGGTCAGCCACATGTTCTATAGCCTCGTCAGTGGAGGGGATGTTTTGAGTATGGAGATTTGGGACACCTCAAGATGAAATGTCCCAAATTGTAGAGTGCTACACCATAGCAGGGAACTCAGGTAATGATTCTAGCCACAGTTGCTACACTACAAGCCCAGCAGTTAGAACTGGAGGTCAGGCAGGTAGAGCTCGTCCTAGAGGTGGAGGTCAGGCTCGTTCTTATGCTTTACCTGGTAGATCTGAGGTGATTGCCTCCAATGTAGTCATCACAAGTATTGTTTCAGTCTGTCATAGAAATGCTGCAGTATTATTCGATTCGGGTTCTACTTATTCATATGTGTCATTTTGATTTGCATCATATTTGGATATGTCTTTTGATAATTTGGATATTCCTGTTTATGTGTTTATGGAATCCTCAAATCAACTCCATGGCAGTCCCTTCTCTCTTCTTCTCTCTCTAGAATTGGCATTTTTCTTGTGCTAGGGTAGCCATGGCTGCGTTGATCTCTCCCTAGCCTTTGGCTGTGGGAGAGGTGATTCAACACCAGATAGAAACTGATCCAAAACATAATACAAATCAATCGTATGCTACAAAACTACAATCAAAACAGTCTGCTCAAGATTCGTCAAAAATCGAGTTATTTTATGTTAAACTCGATCATGGAGAAGCAGTGATAGAATTCACCATGGATGAAGTTAATGACTTCATAAGGGAAGAAGAGCTGCATCAAGCAGTTGTGGTTAAATTTTCGTATGGAAAACCTGATATACAGGAAGTTCGAAAAATTCTCTCGTCGCAATTTGAAGTTCAAGGCTACTGTAATGTTGGGCAATTAGAATTTCGTCACCTGTTGGTCAGGTTTGACTATACACTGATTATGTTAACTTCCTTTCAAGATCGACTGGATATCTTAAATCCAAAGGCGACGAATTCTTCTTTAGAACTTTCCCGTGGATGTTGGGATTCAATTCAAGGGAGGAGACATCTATGGCAGTCGTGTGGATTTCGCTACCAGGTTTGCCACCTAATTTCTTTGCTAAGAGGTCGTTAATGTCTATAGCTTCAGTTGTTGGAAAAGCTCTTGCTGTGGACAAGGCGACACAAGAACGAACGAGGCCTAGTGCTCCTCGAGTTAAGGTAATAATCGATCTGTTGGGTAAACATCCTAAAAAGGTCAAGCTGCAGATTGTTGATCGAATTACTGGAAAATATGTCGTGCACTATCAAGAAATAGTGTATGATAATCTCCCTAAATATTGCACGTATTGTAAGCATCAAGGATATGACGAAAAAGCATGTAGAATTATGAAGGAACATGCTGTAACAGAGGTGGTGACAGAGGAGGATGCCTTAGACTGTAATGTGACTGTTAATGAGGTGGTTAATGTTGACAAGTTACAAGGGGATGCAAGGGAATATTTAAATGCTAAAAGAGCTGGAAATATAGGTAAGGATTTATCAGAAAAATATGGTAAGCAAGGAGGTGAAGCAGCAAAAGAAAAAGTCGAACAACAGGTTTTGCAAATTGCAGAAAGAAATCAAGCTAGTAATATGAACAAAGAGCCTATGAAGAATCAACTAAGTAAAGGTGTGTCTATAGGAGATGCTTCAATGATTGATAAGGGTCCACCAAACCCTACACGAGATGTTCCTGCTAAAGCGGCCATAGCGACGATTCTCAATGCAGTAAATTCAGTGGTGCAAGGTTATGATAAGTTGCATTATTCTACTGGTGTGACTGGGGTGTCAACTGTTGCAAGCCTTAAGTTTGATGTGAATCGAGCTGATGCACCTATACAAGATGGTAGTAATGTAGAGGCTAATCTATCTAATAGGTTAGCTGAAAGTGAGCAGGTGACTTTGGTGCAACAGGATGCTGAGGAACAAACTTTAGGCAATAAACCAACTGGGAAAAAGGGTGTAGATATGGAGGGTGCAACAGATACAAGTTCAAAGGCTACTAATACTCATGCCGATGGTTCTCCTCAATGTGGCAATAGTATGAAAGCAGTTATAGAAACACTGGGCAATTGGCAACAACATTGGTCACTCGTGATGGTGCAAGTTTAAATGGTGATATTGATTGAGTTGATGCACCTCTGCAAAGTGTTAAGGATAAGGATAATATTGCAACGACCGATCGAAGAGAATCTACAGGTGTTAAGGCCATAAATTTAGAGGCTAATTTGACAAAGAGTTTACCTGGCAGTGAGCAGGGGACTCTGGTTCAACAGGCTGCTGAGGCTACTGTGGCTTTGATTGAGGATCGACATGTTCCAACTGTTGAATCAGTTGAGAAATCAACTGAGCAAAATCTGATTGAGCCTGCAAAACCTTATTGTAATCATAGGCAGCAGGGATGTGAGGATTTGAATAAAGAATCAGCTTTTGTTGCTTCAAATTCTATAGCTGCAGCTGCACAAAATGAGAGACAGTAGTACCAGTCCAACCTGCAGCATCTTTTCTCGACTGTCATTCCAACTACAACAGCCTTGGTTACGACCAATAATACTTTCAACAGGACAAATGCTACTGCTTTAAATGGAGATGAACTTCAAACTACTGAAGATTCAAATGTGGCTAAACAAATAGCATCTCTTGCTAATGATGCTGATATTAAATCATCTGATGCAATTGAAAGAAACCATGTTTCCACTTCATCTAACAATGCCAACAATTTGACAAACTTGTCAACCAAAAATACAGCTGGGCAAGTATTGCATATGCTGCCAGGAAATACAGGGGAAGCAAATTCTCCATTGCATACTGTTGCAAATCTGGAAACTAGCAGTCCAAGACCTATCTTTGGTAATGAGCATGCTCATCTGTTGGTTAGCAAAAATAAAGCAGGCAGAACAGATGCAGTGCCATCAGAGGATCAATCCATGTTGTCTTCTGCAGTATCCAAAAGCAGCTGGGCAGATCAGGCTGAAATGTTTCTTCCATCTGAGCAGCAAAAACACTCAGGTGACATTTCAAACAAGGCTTTGATCTCAGACCATGACCGTGCATTATTGGATGCTTTGGGCAGTCCAAAACCTTACAAAAGTACATTTTCATCTGGCTGAAAAACGACTGCACAGAAGCTAAAATTTTCAGTGGCAAAGAGACATGAACCATGTAGTGCAAAGAGATTGAAGAGGCATGAAACATTGTGGATGGTTATACAAGAAGAAGCTAATTAAAAACTTGAGGCCAACTTACGTGTTGCCATCTCCGACGAAGCAAAAGAAGATGAATTGATTGAATCTTGTCCGGAAGTGGTGGATACAACTGGAGATTTCTCTCCTAAGCATAATGAAAAAAAAGAAGGTGACTCAAGAAATAACAATCAGGCAACTCCCAATGAGAGCTGCAAAGCAAAAAGGGGTTACCACCTCCACATCTACGAGGTCCAATAGATCCGAGAAGAAATGAAGAATTTTGAAGATTATTTGAAGGTAGTTAAAGAGGATTTTAAGGAAGTTCAAATTGAAGAACTCACAAGTTTGATAAATGAGGGGCAAGACTCTAATTTCTACATTGTTTTAGTTTATCATTTTCAAAGCATCATCATTTGTAATAGCGCCATAGAGTGTGTTATAAACTCTATGGCGATCATAGAATACTTGGTACTTTCAAGTTCCTATTTTTTACATGCTTGCTAGAAGATGAGGCTTTTCTTTGCCTCAATAGGATTAGTAAGGTAAGGTCCATGCCCCCTTACATGTACTATTCCTTTGTGGTTTTGCTGCTTTATTATTAATAAAAAACTACTAGGCACGCCTAGTAGTATAATTTGCCCCAAAAAAAAAGTATGGTGGATTGTGTCTATTGGTCTTGTATGGTTATTATTAATGGGTATGATACTATGGTTGATCTCTTGTTCTTGGACTTAGTGGACTTAGAGGTGATTCTTGGCATGGATTGGTTATCTCCATATCATGCTATCTTAGATTGTCACGTCAAGACTGTGACTTTGGCTATGATAAGATTATCTAGACTTGAGTGGAGGGGGTCACTTGGTCATTCTATAGGTAAGGTGGTTTCATTTTCAGGGGGTCACTTGGTCATTCTATAGGTAAGGTGATTTTTTTTTCAAAGTCTCGGGTATGGTCGAGAAAGGGTGTCTAGCATATTTGGCTTTAATTTAGGATTCTAGTCCAGAGGTTCCTCACATGGATTTAGTACCCGTTGTTATGGAGTTTTCGGAGGTGTTTCTTAGGGATTTTCCAGGCATGCCACCACATAGAGATATTGATTTTTGCATTAACTTGGTTCCGGGTAGCCAGCCCAAATCTATTCCACTGTATCGCATGGCTCTAGCTGAGTAGAAGGAACAATTGCAAGACTTGCTTGATAAGGGATTCATTAGACCTAGGATTCTCTTTGGGGGCGCAGGTGTTATTTGTGAAAAAGAAAGATGGCACTATGATGATGTGCATTGATTTACAGGAAGTTGAACAAGGTTATTGCCAAGAACAAGTATCCATTGCCCCGTATTAATAATTTTTTTGATCAACTTCAACGGGATAAAGTGTTCTCTATGTTTGACTTGAGATCAGGCTACCACCAGTTGATGATTAGAGCTTCGAATATACCTAAGACAACTTTTAGGACTTGATATGGTCATTATGAGTTGTTGGAGATATAATTTTTTTTACTAATACTCCAGCGGCTTTCATGATTTGATGAACAGGATGTTCAAGTCTTATTTCGACTCTTTTGTGATTGTGTTCATTGATGATATCTTGGTTTACTCTCATAGTAGGGAGGAGCATGAGCAATATTTGAGGATTGTGCTTAAGACTTTGAAAGAGAAGCAGCTTTATGCTCAGTTTTCTAAGTGTGAGTTTTGGTTGAATTTAGTTTCATTCTTGGGTCATGTTGTGTCTAGTGATGGTATCAAGATTGATTCGAAGAAGATTGAGGCGGTTTAGAGTTGGCTAAGACCTACTCAGCTACAGAGATCAGGAGTTTGTTTAGCTTGGCATGCTATTATTTATGCTTTGTGGAGGGGTTTCATCTATTGCAGTCCCATTAACTTAGTTGACTCAAAAGGTTGCTCATTTAAGATGGTCCGACGAGTGTGAGAAGAGATATTAGAAGCTTAAGACTGCTTTGACTACAACCCCAGTGTTGGTGTTACACATAAATTTTGGGTCATAGATGGTGTATTGTGATGCTTCTCATATTGGTCTTGGAGAGGTATTGATGCAGAAGGGTAGGGTTATTGCTTATTTGTCATGACAGTTGAAGCCTCATGAGAAAAATTATTCAGTTCATGATTTGGTATTGGCAGCTATTGAGCATGCACTTAAGAGTTGGAGGCATTACTTGTACCGTGTGCCATTCGAGGTCTACACTGGTCATAGGAGTCTTCAGCAGTTGTTCAAGTAAAAAAATTTGATTTTGAGGCAGCGGAGGTGGCTTGAGTTGCTTAAGAATTATGATACTACTATATTGTATCACTCTGGTAAGGCGAATGTGGCAGCGGATGGCTTGAATAAAAAGGTGGAGAGAATGGGAGTTTGAAATTTATTCCAGCTGAGGAGAGGCCTTTGGCAATAGAGTTTCAGGCATTGGCCTACAGATTTGTAAGACTGGACATTTCTAAGTCTCGTAGAGTTCTTGCCTATGTGGTTGCACTGTCGTTCTTGTTTGAGAGTATTAATGCTAGCCAATATGATAATACATATTTGTTGGTGCATAAGACACGGTGCAGCGAGGTATTACTAAGAAGATGGTTATTAGAGACGATGGTGTATTATGACTCCAAGGTCGGTTTGTGTTCCTAATTTTGATGGTATAAGGATGTTGATTCTTGAGGAGGCTCACAATTTGAAGTATTCTATTCATCTTGATCTCATGAAGATGTATCGTAATTTGAAGCAACATTACTTCTGGCAGAAAATGAAGGATGACATTGTTGGGCATGTTTCACGATGTTTGAATTTCCAGCAAGTGAAGTATGAACATCAGAAACCAAGTGGTTTGACTCAAAGATTGGATATACTAGAGTAGAAGTGGAAGCGTGTTACTATGGACTTTGTGGTAGGCTTTCCACTAACTTTGAAGAAGCTTGATGCCATTTGGTCATTGTTGATAGATTGACCAAGTCCGTGCATTTTATACTAGTGTTGGCTACACATACTTAATAGAAGCTTGCATAGATCTACATTAGAGAGATTGTTCGTTTTCATGGTCTGCCTGATTTTGTCATTTCAGACTGGGGTACTCAGTTAACTTCTCACTTTTGGAAAGTTGTTCAATATAAGTTGGATAGACAGGTGGAGCTTAGAACAACTTTTCACCCATAGACAGATGGTCAGTCCGAGCAGACTATTCAGGTTTTTGAGGATATGTTGAGAGCTTGTGTGATTGACTTGGGGGTTATCGGGACCAATTTCTACTATTGGCAGAGTTTGCATAAAACAACAATTACCAATCCAGCATTCATATGGCTCCATATGAGGCTTGTATGCTAGGCATTGTGGATTTACTATTAATTGGTTTGAGCCTAGTGAGCTAGGTTGTTAGATACTTGATTTGGTTCGTGATGTTTTTGAGAAGGGGAAGTTAACTCAGGAGCAACTTCGTACAACTTAGTCCAAGCAAAAGAGTTATGCGGACAAGAAGGTTCGAGATGCAACATTTATGGAGTGAGAAGGTACTTCTGAATATTTTACCCATGAAGGGAATGGTGAGGTTTGGGAAGAAAGGTAAACTGAGTACGAGGTGTATTGGTCAACTTTTAGGTAATATATAAAGAGTGGGTGAGGTTGCTTATAGGTTTGCTTTGCCTCCTAGTGTTGTGAGAGTTCATCTGGTATTCCATGTTTCTCTGCTCCAGAAGTATCATGAAGACAAGTCGCATGGTTTGAACTTCAGCACAATGTAGTTAGATGAGAATCTGGCTAATTAAGAAGAGTTAGTGGCCTTTTTGGATAGGTAGGTTCAGAAGTTGAGGTCAAAGGAGATCGCATCGGTGAAGGTGCTTTGGAGAGGCCAACCAAGAGAGAATGCTACTCGGGAGACCAAGTCAGATATGCGGAGCAGATATACACACCTTTTCAGCATCTCAGGTATGTTTCTAAACTCGTTCGAGGGCGAACGTTTATTTAAGAGGTGAATAATGTAACGATCCGATAAATCATTTTGAGCATTAAAATCCTGTTCCCCTATTTGATGCTTCGCATATGTTCATTTGATGATATATGACTTGTGGGGATGAGTGATTTGGTTTAAAGAGAAAATAACAACAAGAGAAAGAAAAATAAAAAGATAAAGTAGATGAAACAAAAGAAAAAAAAAGGAAAAATAAAAAAGATGTTAAAAATAGAGTTCTATTTATGGTGAATGTCTATATTTAGAGAGATTCTAGGGTTTATTACTTGGTGGTTAAGTCACCATCTCCCTATAAATAGAGTGTTCTATTCCATTGTAATTCATCCCAAAATTCAATAAGAATTTCCCCTCTCTCTTTCTCTGCAATATTGTTCTTCTTCTTTTATTATTTTATAACACGTTATCAGCACGAGACTCTAACCAATTGAGTAGAAGCTTTGGGATTGAGCATAATGATTGTCAATTGTTCCATGAACTTCCTTCATGATTAAATTCTGGATTTAAGGTAAGTATTTTACTTTATTTTTCTCTTCTTGAAATTCTATAATTTGATTTTAAATACAAGCAAAGACAACAAAGTTTGATTATAACTCTAATGGAGTTTGTAAGAAATTATAACCACCTGAAGTGGTAAAATTCTATGCCTTGCCATGATCAAATTTATGTATGGTTGTGGGCAAAGAAGTGGAAATCCGTCCCATTGAATTTGCTTCATTCTCATTCCCTTAAGAGAATGTGATAGCAATATGTGATAAGTCTGAAAGAAGACAAAACTATTACCGTGAAGGTATCAATGGATGTGGACGTGGCAATAGATGCAATTATAATCGTCATCATTGTGATAATGAGAATAATAAGGATTCTCAAAATAATATTTCACTCTGTGAAAAATATTTGTCATCGATTTGACATGAGATTTTATAAAACACATATAGATGATTATGGTCCATTCATGATGTGAATGTGACAACATGTGATTTATGAATACATATTCATTCTTCAAAGAATATGAACGTGCTAGTAGTAGTGAATATACCGCACTCACCTCTAAAAGGAGGTTTGAGATGGTATATGAAAATAACGTCATTATTATGGTATGAAGTCATTGGTCACGTACCTATTGTACGCCGAAATATTTTTGCATTGTGATTGTTAAAAGACAACGGTAATGCAAGAAATAGATCTTGCATATAATTTTGACCATAACCATAATGGTATAACTTTCTCTTTAAAAGAGATATTCACCATATGGACGTTGATGAATATGTGGTAGTATCAAATTAATTGAGAGCTCTAGAAGAGCCAATTATACTATTTTGGAGAAACACAATTGATTACCAATAAGGTATTGTGTTGTAGTAAGTCTAAAAGAAACTTATTCAGTTTCCAAAGTATACGCGAAAGCGGTTGATTATATTGAGACTATAAATAAAGGAAATATTTAATATCTTCTATTACTACAACTTGTAGCGGGTAATATGTATGTGAAAAGCTACCCGCTTTATTCTCCAATTTGTACTACATAAACAAAAGAATACCACAATGAAGTGGATATTTATTGATATAAAAATCCATATCATAATAAACTTGGAGTTTATTCATAATTGCACACATCATGGTGTAAACCTGAAGTTTATCAATATTGATAATTTATCCAGTTGGCATAATTAGTTTAGCCATGTTAATTCAAGTATGATGTGCAAAAATAAAAGAGAATTCACATGGGTAAATATTAAAGAACTAGAAAGTTCTTTACGAATTCTCTTATGTTGGTTGTTCTCATTAATTAATATACCAACTAAAATTGGGATTGAATCCCATGAATGCTGGAAATATCAAAGGTGAATATGGGCCCATTCACCTGCCATGTATACCACATAAGATGCATCTATGAGATGGTTACATGTGCAAATATTATTGACGCGCAACCTGGTGTTTGCGAGGTAACTTGCTCAATAATTTAATATAGAGCATAATTTCCAGATTTTTTATTCAAGATAGTTCTTCTTGATAAGTTGGTTTACATCACAGTTGGTTTAGCAAAATAATTTATTGAGTGCCTCCACTTAATAGCTAAACTATTGCTTATGAGAACAAAGTTATCTATATCAGTTTGATATAGGTTATATACCCAAGTATATTATTTTCTTCCCTCACAAGTGGTTCAGGGTCAGGAACCAAATAATTTCATCTTATTATTATTGATGTGCGGTGTATATTTTGATTAACACCATAACGCACAAAGGTGGATTCTCAAAGTTGAGGAAACAAGTTAGTTTTTCTAACATGAGGGGGAGACATGATAAACAGTTGAGAAAAAGTTACGTGGAATGAATTATCATTTGTGCATCTAGATCCTCGAATAAGATAATACGAACTTGAAGTTCATAAAAGGATAATTCATTTGCAATATATTGCAAAGCATGCCAGACGCATTTGCTGACCCAAAGAAAGTAACTATATTCTCATTGCAAATGCTCTTATTAAGTCCTAGAAGGACAACGTCTATGGTACGCTTAAAGCATATAGACAAATCGGTTTCAAATAAACTTCTTGATAAAGAAGATGAACAAATGATCATAATAAAGGAGGCAAGTGATCTAGAAGATCACATGACATAACACTTCATAAAATCTCATGAGAGATTCAGGTATCTGAATATGTGAATGAAGAGATCTCTATGTTATGTCTTTATAAAAAATAAGGAGGTTGGAACCGATATAAAATGTTTGTCGACAACATCTATGATAGCGCTAAAAATATATAAGCATCTTAAGTCTAGAGAAACAATTCAAGTAGAATTTGGTTTCATATGAAAGACATGTAGTTTTGGACATGCAGTTCAAACACTTGAAAGTATAAAGTCAATGATATGTGCAATCGGTTTTCGATATCATATATGTCTAGCATGACATGAAAACTTGATATGCATCTAAAGTCTATTATATGGCTTATATGACTTAACATATATGACAATCCATGAAGGATTTAAATTGCTTAAAGCATATAGAATTCATGGTCATGAAGTACTACATCCTCAATGCAATTTGTGCACAAATGTATCTTGCTATAACTATAGGCATGATAATATGATACCAAGAGTTTTCACCTCTATGTGAAGATATTGAACTGACAATTCCAACAAGATCATATGAAGACAATACATCTATCAGGGATGATGATTTCAAGGCGAAACAAATTCGTTGAAATTAATATGGCTGATATTGTTCATCAAATCTCTACCAAAGATCTTTTGAAGATGGTGCACAAGATTGGAATGCAAATGCTTAAGCATGTGAATTGATGCTCTCATCAGGGGGAGTTAATACGCGTTGTACTCTTTTTTCCTTACAAGGTTTTGTCCCACTGGGTTTTCCTTGCAAGGTTTTTAACGAGGCAACCAAAAGGCGTATTGTTAGATATGTGTACTCTTTTTCCTTTTCTAGAATTTTTTTCCTACTGGGTTTTATTTTAGTTAAGGTTTTAACGAGGCACGTTATCTGTTGAATAGACATTCAAGGGGGAGTGTTAAAAATAGAGTTCTATTTATGGTGAATGTCTATATTTAGAGAAATTCTAGGGTTTATTACTTGGCGGTTAAGTCACTATCTCCCTATAAATAAAGGGTTCTATTCCATTGTAATTATCCCAAAATTCAATAAGAATTTCCCCTCTCTCTTTCTCTGCAATATTGTTCTTTCTTCTTTTATTATTTTATAACAAAAGAAAAGAAAAGAAGCTAATTAATTAGAAGATGTTAACAGTTTTTTTGTGTGCTGAAGGGACACATGTTGCTCCACGCCTACAAGTTGTCACTCATAGTTATGGCTCCTAAACCTCAGCGCATTCGTCACTGTAAGTCGTCTCCAACACAAACCCTAATTCACTCTTCCCCTTTTCTCTGGGTTTGTTAAAAGAGTTTGAATTTTTCGTTCATTTTGTTGAATAGTGGCAGGAGCAACTTGGCAAAGCGCGATGAAGAAAGCAAGGACAATGAGTACTGAAACTGAGACTGAGTCATCATCAATGAAAGACGCCTTCTCCAAATATGCTGATTATCTCAATAACCTTGTTAAGCTTCTCCCCTTTCTCTCTTTTTTGCTCCCTTTGTCTATGTTCATATTTTCGCATTAGCTTTATTATTAATTAAAAGCTGTTTATTTCGGTTTATCTTGAAATTGGATTGTCTGAGTTGGTTTTTTCGAGCAGAAAAAGGCGCCCTATTTATTTTTATAAGTTTCTGCACATTAAAGGGAGGGCATGAGATGGGAAATGTTAGTAGACTAGGACTAAAAGAATTCGTAGCCTTTAAAGTTGTGTTTTGGAATGAAATAGAGTGAAATAGACAAAGATTCGTAGAGCCTGACTCCAGCAAATTTGCATTGAGGTTAAGCTGATTGTTTTTTGAGACATTGAGAAGAAGAACATTATATTAAGATTCCTTACATTTTAATGCAAAAATTGTATTGGTACTCAGCTAATAAAAGGATATTTGAAATGGAATTTCTGTTGTAAACTTACGATCCTATGGCTTGGATGGCGGACTTCGAACTTATTATCTTTGCTTTTGCAACTTTATATTTTATACCCAAGTTAGCCAAGCGATTTGGTTGTGCCGCTTTATTTTGGGAGTCCTAACATCATATACTATTGTGCAATTTTGAACTTTATGGATTAGATGGTTCTGTTAACCAATCAAAAACAAGAAAAAGAAAGTTTATTATTATTATTTTAATAATTAAGAAAAGAGAAATTTACTTTTGAAAGGATGTATCCTATATATTCCACGTACCTACCCTGCTTTTGTAGTTATACATATCCAGATGGTTCTCACTATGTCCAGACTTGAGAACATATGTCTGAAAGTATCGATGCTTGAAAGAGATAAGTCCAGTTTCAATTCAAGGTCTAGTTTGAAAAGAGAAAGATATAGAGTGAGAGCACTCAAAGGTGTGACCTAATAATCAATTGAGTCTAAACCTTGGAGGCCAGGACAAAAATACTCGGTGATATTTTTCCATCTGCCTAAGCCTTGCTTCCAAAATCGCCCGATACTTGTGTTGGTGGGAGGTAGCAAGTATTCGGTAGAGTAATTGAGGTGCGTGCAAGCTGATCGGGCACCACCGTTATTAAAAAAAAAAGATCTAGAGTGAGGGTTGATGCATAGAACACTTGATAATTTTGTCTAGCTAGTTCCGGTATGAAGTTTTTATGTGAACTGATTATAGATCTAATTAAATTGACGATGGAGAAATGTCTGCATATACACGACCCTCCCCAGACCCCACTTGTGGGATTACATTGGGTTTGTTGTTGTTGTTGTTGATGATGATGATGGAGAAAGGTCATCCTTGAGTTCAAAAGCCATCAAAATTCACATGGAATCATCAAATATGAATTTTTACTCTTTATGTTGCAGAATGATAAACGAGAAAGGGTGGTGAAAGCAAGTCGTGATATTACTATGAATAGCAAGAAGGTTATTTTTCAAGTGCACAGGTGCAATCTCTATGAGCATTATTTTAGTCTATGCAGCCAACAAGTGTCAAATGTTGGATAGCTATTTATCTGCTTGACTTAATTAGCTTTTTATGACTTATGTAAGGAGAAAAGTTCCCCAGTCAATTTCTTTTTCTTCCCTTCCTTCATTAACAGAATAAGCAAGCACAACAAAGAGGAAGTTCTGGATAAAGCAGTTAAAGATATGGCAGCTGTGACTGATCAATATGTGTCCCGTCTAGTAAAGGAACTCCAAGGGACTGATTTCTGGAAGTTAAGACGAGCATATTCTCCTGGGGTGGGTTAGTTGGTCTTTTTGCTTTTGGAGACTCGTACATAATCCAATTTGACTTAGCTTGTATGTGCTTCCAACTTATAGGTTCAAGAATATGTTGAAGCTGCAACATTTTGTAATTTCTGCAAGACAGGGACACTATTAACTCTTGATGAGATTAATGCAGCCTTTCTCCCACTAAGTGATCCTTCTGTTGAACCCTTGCAGATTAACATCCTAGACTATATCTTAGGGGTAAGTGTATCATCTTCCTGTTTGCATTTTCTCAAATTAAGCAAAACTGAGTTGTTTACTTCGTCCCCAGTAAGAAATATTTCCATATTTCTAAATCTTCTACTTTAGCTTGCGGACTTGACAGGAGAATTGATGAGGTTGGCAATTGGTCGAATATCAGAAGGGGAACTTGATTTTGCTGAGAAGATCTGCAGTTTTGTGCGTGAAATTTACAGGAAGCTTACTCTTATTGCCCCGGAAATGGATGATCCTTCAGACATGAAACAGAAAATGGAAACGATGCTCCAGAGTGTAATGAAGATAGAAAATGGTATAGTCTTCAGCTGTTGTCTATGACTAATTTCTTTCTCTTTGTGCCTTCTAACCTAACTAGTCAAAAACTTCTTTAGTACAGTGTAAACAAATTCTGTTTTTAGCAACTCATGAGGTGAGAAGATTGGGATTGGGGATAATGTTGGGCAAAAATGCTTTTGTTTACTGTCTTAGAGGTTTGTTCTTTTCAAAGTGGACATATTCTAAAGCTTTTAGTTTGATGAATAGAGAAAAAAAAGATTATACAAAATGTGAATGTGCACTGGCTACTGAATCATATAGATTGTGCTTGTGTGTGGTCAACTGGGTGTTCCATGTACACTAACTATAAGAATATTATAGGTGCTACTCTAGTTATAGTTCTCATCTAATGCTATTTTAATTACATTTGTTAGCATTGTTAGATTTTTTGTCGCACCAGGTAGTTGGATATTCGAAATCTGAATCCTGAAAAAGAATCTTCACGTTAAAACCCATTGTTTTAATGTTGTATTTCTGCAGTCAATGGCTGTTTTTTGTTTTGGACAAAGTGGATAACTGGTCACTACTAACTGAATCTGGAAAGAGAGTTGAGGCATATTTCTTATGCAACTGAATGTTCTGCAGCTTGTTTTAGCGTTCATGTAAGAGGATCGGAGTACATTCCCATGCTTGGATCTGCTGACCCCAGTTATCCACTGTTGGGCATGCCAGACGTTGATTGAAGAAGTAATATCTATTTTGTCAAAGTGTTTACAGAAGTAATAGTGCCTTGTACTAGCTTAGTTATGCTGCTATTTTGATCGAAGGCAGAAAGAGAAGTGTTTGTTTGCTGTAGAAGTTCATGTAGCTCTCCACCTGGATATGCAAATGGTGTAGAGAACTGCATCAAACTGGTGAGGAAAGGAATTTTGGAAGGACGCATTTTCCACATACTTTCCGAAGGTACCTGAGGGGAATTATATGCAACTTTGTAGGGGAAATTGCATAGCTATTACTTACTCTAGTCCACCTACTGATCTAATGGATCTTGAAATCTGGTTCTTGAATATATGGCACTCCCTTCCTTTTTCCTTTTCGTATTGTACCCCTTTTGGATCTGGGAATCATTGAATGATACTTCAATGGTGTTGACATCTTTAAGTTTTGGGGCCTTTTGTAAATTGGTCAAGTATTTGCTTTGTCACTCCTCCTTTTCCTTGTGTTTTATACAAGGACAATCTTGAAATGGTTGCCAAAGTTAGTTTTTCAGGATAAAATTAGACTAGAATATTCTCATTATTTACCCAGAAAAGGTTTCTCAATCTATGTTTTTTGATTCTATTGTATTTCCTATGAGTCGTATGTATGCTATATGAAGTGATCATTGCTTCGACAAATTTTAGAATCTCCGCTCTTTCTGCTTATCACATTTCTTGAAAGCGTTTTTCGTACCATGCCATCTCTCGTGATCATCTCAATAACCAGACTTTACAATAAGACTTTTCTACCTTATAAACCAAAAAGGAAAAAAGCATTTTAGTGTTTTTCCTTTGATTATGGCTGCACACAAAAGTTTGACATCTTAATTGGCCATTATTATTGTGGTGGTGCTCAACCTGTTACCTAACATGGTAATGTGGGCGTTTTCCACTTGGTTTTCTTAGCTTGTCTCCAGTGGTGCCACATTGGGATGGTAAAAGATGGGAGTTCATGCCATTAGTATTGAGTTGGTGCTTAATATATTGCCTAAGATGCCTTCTTTTTGAATGGATTTAGAGATTCAGTGAGCACTTTGTGCTGTCTTTTGAATTTGGCACAGCTAAGAGCATAATTTTTGTTTGGGTTTGGTTGTATAAAAGTACAGGACTTTTGGCAGCTTCAAAGCTTTAGATTAATCAGGGTTGTGTTTATAGTTCTAACAGCATTGCAATAGTTTACACAATCTTGTTTTTCCTGTCAGTCTTGGGTGATAACTGTACAATATAGCCTCACTCTCTTTAATTACCATATAGCCTCATTTAGTTATCATCCGTTATACAATACTGGAGTTTCACTCTCTCTCCTTTCGTCGTCTCTTTAGTTTGGTCCATAGGATTAGATTCTGGAAACTTGCAAAAGTTAAAGAAAAATATTACCATAAGAAGAGCTTTCTCGTAATAACAGATCAAAAACTAATTATATCTTTTCTCTTAGAAATAGGAAGCTTGAATCACAGTTCATCACTGAAGGCGATGAATCAATACCTGATGTCACGACCCAAAATCCCAGTAGTCGTGATGACACCTACCCCAACCCGCTAAGTAAGCAAATTAACGACTATCCAATTTTAATGAAACTTAATAAGACAATTAAGTAAAAGAAAATATCTGAATCTTATACGTTTTTCAAGGACTGGTAGTACAAATCATGAGCTGCTAAGATTAGAATTTACAAAGCTGGTATGAAATAAGTACATCATCTGTTCGAAATGTACATAAACAGATTTTTATAAATCTAAGGCTACCATGAAGAAGAGGCAGCTACGACCGGAACGCAAGTACGTCTTCAAATCCAGCTCCTGTCGATCACAACAACATCAGCATCCAACATCTGCGCACAAGGTGCTGAATTGTAGTATGAGTACAACAGACCCCATGTACTCAATAAGTAACAAATCTAACCTTAGGTTGAAAGTAGTGACGAGCTGGGACAAGGGTCAGAGTCCAACACCAATAACCAACAACAGTTCGATAACAACATAATGAAAGTAATAAAATAAGTAACTCAGAGATAAAATGCTCAGCTCATTTACAGTTCCAGAAAATAGGTCTACTTTTCAAGTATATCAGTACAAACCCAATTTTTTACCGAAATTGCCAAAAATATGAGTAAGTTTGAAAACTGTAATTTTTTCCAAAACTTTTAACACGTAAATATTCATTTTCAAATGGCACGAGGAAAATACATCTCGATGCCTATATGTCAGTATGTATGAGAAGTCATGAATGACGTGACACCATACAACATGAAGGAAAATGCATCTCTATGCATGTATGCCAAGTGTGCATGTCAAATGCAGTATATCTCAGAGATGACCTCATGTACCCACACTCTCAGAGTACTCAATCTCATTGTCTCACACTTTCTACTCATCATGCTCAATCACTCGACACGCTCAGTCACTCAGTACTGTATATGGCCAATCCAGCCCGGGGAAAATCCATCCCAAATATATATATATATATATATATATATATATATATATATATATATATATATATATATATATCAACTGACACCAAGTCTCTCAGGCTCACAATGCCATGAAACTAGCCCAAAATAATGATATGATGTGTCAATAAATAGCAACAGAGACTGAGGTATGATATGAAATGAATGAACATGACTGAGTATGAAATTGCAATGTAAGCAAATAACTCAACAGCAGAAATAACCTCAGCGGGTCTAGCATGTAGCCTAGATATGGTTTCTAATATGGATCACAGTTCAATAGCTCTAGTACGTAGAGATTTCATGGTTACCGAAAAGATCAGGTAACTATAGTTCCACAAAAATAACGGAGTGCCTGTAACCTAGCATGTGCGTCACCTCAACACCAAACACATAATACGTAATTCACGGTTTCATACCCTCAGCACCAAGTTTAGAAGTGTTACTTACCTCGAACAAGCCAAATCCAATACCGAGCAAGCAAAATGATGCTCCAAAATTCCATCCCGCGCGTACTGACCTCCGAACGACCCAAAACTAGCCAAAAGCAACTCAAATACATCAAATAAAGCCCAATGAAATACTTTCAAATGATAAAGGACGAATCCTTAATCAAAAGCCCAAAATCGCCCAAAAAGTCAAACCCGGGCCCGCACCTTGGAAGCCGACAAAACTTACAAAATCTGATTACCCATTCAATTACGAGTCCAACCATACTAGTTTCACCCAAATCTGACTCCGAATCGATGTTCAAAACTCAAAAACTCACTCTATGAAACTTTAGGCTTAAACCCTCTATTTCTCTTTAAAATTCACAATCCAATTATCAAAAATGAAGATAGATTTGTGAAATATAATAAAAACCGAGTGTAGAGCACTTACCGCAATCCTTGTGATGAAAATTGCACAAAAAATCGTCTCAATCTGAGCCCCTAATATCAAAATATGATAAAAGAATCAAAAACCTCGATTTGTAGCTTCTGCCCAGCATTTTCCGCATTTGCGGACAGTAGGTCGCACCTGCGACCTTCGCTTCTGCGGGACAAAGTCACGCACCTGCGAGACAGCCTTGGCCCCCAGTGGCCGCTTCTGCGATGACTAGGGTCGCATATGTGATCGCGCTTCAGCAGCTGAAGAACCGCTTCTGGGAAGCCTCCCTAGCCGGCTTTTCCCTAGGTCGCTTCTGCGACCATCTTCACGCTTCCGCGAGCACGCACCTGCGATCCATCATGCGCAGGTGCGAAGACAGCAGTAACCAAAAACTTCAGCAACTTCAACAAGACTCCAAACGATCCGAACCCCGTCCGAAACTCACCAGAGCCCCTCAGGACCACGTCCGAATATACCAACCAGTTCCATAACATAATACGGACCTACTCGAGGCCTCAAATGACACATAACAACATCGAAATGACGAATCGCACCTCATTTAGTACTTGAATGAACTTTGAACTTTCAACTACCAAAACTCGTGCCAAAACATATCAAATCAACCCGGAATTAACCCAAATTTTGCACACAAGTCCCAAATGACATAACTAATCTATTCCAATTCCCGGAACCACAATCCGAATCCGATATCCTCAAAGTAAACTATCAGTCAAACTTATGAACTTTCCAAACCTTAAAATTTCTAACTTTCGCCAATTAGTGTTGAATCCTTAGAAATATCCAATTGCAAATACGGGCATACACTCGAGTCCAAAAATCACCATCCAGACCTAACGGACCATAAAGCTTTGTTCCGGGGTCAAATTCACAAAAGTCAAACTTGGTCAACTCTTCCAAACTAAAGCTTCAACAATAAATTTCATTCTTCCGAATCGACTCCGAATAACCTAAAACCAAAACCGACAACTCACACAGGTCATAATACATCATACGGAGCTACTCATGCCCTCAAACCACCGAGCGAAGTGTAAATGCTCCAAACGACCGATCGGGTCGTTACATCCTCCCTCACTTAAACATATCTTCGTCCTCGAACGTGCCCAGAGTTGTTCCCAAGTCATCAAACCGCCGTGTAACCTTACCATGCACATACCCGGGGGTGATCCCACGTCACCCAATTTCAGCTAGGCCCGATAATACCACACAACTGAATATCATTACTTCATCCTTAGTGCGTAAACCACCGTATCCAATTTCCAACATTTGGAATTTGCTACAAGACCAAAACTTTACATCTACGCATTGTCTAAGTCTGAACAAGATATATCAAGCCATAACCACAACCCAAGATGCATTCACAGGACATACCACACGACTCACATACTCGTAGCAAATTTCCGATCACATTAGTTGCTCAAAATAACCCAATACCTGTAATAAACCTTATATCAAACAAAACCTCGTTCTAAAACCTTTGTACCCTTCAGATGACGAAAGAACACGCAGACACTCATAACTATTCATCAAATCAACAGGTCATGGGGCTCCCTCTCCTTCGACAAAAACTATAGCAAATTTCTAAGCCAATCAGCGATATTATCTTTTCAAATATATCACAATCAATCCGATAATACCAATTGTAGATCCGATGACCTTTTCTTGTCAAATACTAGTTAATCTACTGACATGCCACACCAATATACCCCGGGCCACAAACCACGCAATCCATGCACCAATACATAATAATTCAATGCACTCAAGCAAAAATGAAAATGACCAAAATGAGAGAACCGTTCCGCAAGCTCAACAACCACCATCACAACGCAATGCAAAAACCCATCACACACTGTACAACCACAACACACAAACCTAACACAAAAGATCATATCTCAACATAATTCCGCTGCAATGTGTGACTCCATCCAATCACTGGTCCATATGAAATACCTCAAGCCACCTTGCTCAAAATTAATAACCACGCGCAATTCGACATCAAGTACCCAAGGCGCATGACCATAACCACGGAGAAGCAATGACGCCATGCCACACAAACCCGAAAGAAAATAGCCAATGCGCAGTCAATCATGCAACACCCAAATACCCATCTCGCTCAAATTCCGCTATAAGGCCCCAATAGAACCTCACCATGTGTGCATATGACCAACGAATCACAACCCCTCGTGGCATAGACGGGTAACTCATAGAACATATCAGAACACGAATAAGATAAACTCTAATCGAATGACACATCCCTCAACAGTAGTAGTATGGAGTCAACCAATTCGACCCGTTGTAGAATACACCTCCTTATTGGGCATACCGATGGACCACAAATCAACTCTAGTCACCCACAAATAGATAAGTAACCCTCCGAAAGTCCACAATGACTGAACCATAAAGCATACTATCATCTTTCTAGCTTTGTCCACATTTTTACAGTCCATAACCACGAAACAATTTGCTTCTGAGAACTCCTAGTCTCCCAATCCATAAAACACACGAATCACCATTCCTGATCCCAACTCGACCGCCTAAATGTCTAACAGATCTCTCATACATGATCATCCCATGAGGAATGCTTTTCTAATTCTTCTGTGCCATATAGCAATATCTGAAAATTAGCAGTCGATGAACTAGAAGAGTGCCGCAATACCAATAAAGTATCCATAAATCAAAACACAGTGCGCTTTCTGAAATGTACAATCTCTTCAAGCAATACCAAATAGTAATATCATTCACCTAGTCATCTGAAACCGTTTGTGCTGCCTAAAAATTCATGACCTTTCAAAATTGACCTGTGACCTTGAACACGCAAATCTTAATCCCGCACCACACACCGCATCAATTATGCCATCATCTGAAAAGTACGAGAATCTCATAATCAACTTTGAGTCATAAGCAAACCACATACTCAATTAGTAAGGAGCCTTCCGTTTGATCTCATCTAGGAGAAAATCGCAATACGCCACATGTTCCACACACCAGTAGGAAATATACACCTCGAACTGTGGTAGAAACCATTGAGAACACTTTGAAACTCATTTGCACATAACCAAGTCATCATATCTGAATCTTTCTAACTCAACGAAGCTATGCAGGTCGCCAAACGCAAGAGTGTTGCCAAAATACACCCGTAGAACCTCACCACGTCATAAGCACCCAAAGAACCGATCACATCCATTACTGTGCTGATCCAACCTACTACCAAGTTGTCCTATTTTATCCGAGTTCCTCCCGAATTATCCTCAAGTCGAAACTTCTCCTTGTCATAACATGATGATCCTTAATCAAAACTCACCCCACATGGTCCTAGCATAAAACCACACCGCCTTAAGGCCCATAAGCCGTTGAATTCCCTCTTAAGCACCGCAAAGCACCACAACTGATACACCCACTCTGAAGAGACCTTGTGTGAACCTAAAATTGTTTCCTTCACCTCCTTGATATCAAATGTATATTCCATAATGATATAGAAATACCGCGTGTCCTGATACCATACAATGTATATCTTAGGGTCTAACTGTATACAAATTCGGAAAACTCTCAATTGCTACATATAAATCTTCAACCCACTAGAACCTTCTTGGGAGTATTTACTCTGCTCACATCTCAATTGCACCGACCAAACGGGCCGAACGACTTGTGCCCCATTAGCTCAACGACAACAAAATAAGTAACCCACACCTCTAAGAAACCGAGTGAATTCCTACGCCATGCACACTACATCCGTCACGAATAACAAACATATATCATCCCGTGATTTCCATATCCCTATTAAGTGTAACATAACCCGTATCCAGAAATTCCTTTACTCGAGTCATCCTCGCTCTGCAAGTCATATCCGATTCACAAGTATGTCTCAAACTGAAAACAGTACAACACATAACGCCGCAATCAAGTCGCCAATAGGAGACTCCCCCACTTGGCTCAAAGCCATGGAACAAAATATATGATAACTTACAATAACCATACCTCATTATTGCCATAAAATCGCAGTGAGGTTCAACTAAATCCTTCATAGGCTCATATAACACAAACCATCTAATACCTCAAATCATCTGCAATCTCGCATTCATTGTCGTGACGGTTAGGACAACTATTACAACCGATCCAATCTCAAATCGCACAAATATAACCCACTGGTAGAAAAGAAGGCCTCCACACAACATCATAAAAATCACACATCCGTAGTTTACCTTGCAGGTTATAACCCACCTGCTTAGCCTCAAACTGACATCTCTTTACACCCTTTCACAGCCACAACTACTACGCAATCGCTTAGTCTTCCCAAGTCTGAACTCACTAACAAGACATGAAAATCTACTTCACTCCACAATTAAACGACATGAAAGATCCCTCAACACATCCATAACTCGAGACTATACGTCAAATAAAGACAGGAATCAAGCACCCAATAGTCATTTTTACATCTAAAGCAAACTCTTCTCATCACATTCAATCCATCTGAACACATCCCGCAGTCACATCATACTCATCATATAGCCATCAAACCACTCATCAAGCCACAAATTCCACTAATAGGGGCACTATCGAACTTATAAGTCCAAAAGCACGTTCTCACACAACCGAAATCCCATGCTCAAGCTACCGTAAGAAACCTGCCCTCAAGTCCTCCAGACTATCCCATCATCATCACACAAAAAATCACATCTCGTACCTTACCCATGGAATCACAAGCTGCCAGTGCACAACTCATACCGAGCGCTCAACATGTGCATATGAATGCATGGAAGGAATTCAAAGAGTTACGCTTCAAGCTGAATCAATGCCGCAAGATAAGAAAAGAAAGATGGGCAGTATATCCTAAATGTCATGTAGCCTCTCGAAGATAGGTATGGACGTCATCATACCGATCCGCAAGACTCTACTAGATATTTTCTCATGACTTGTAGAACCTATGAACCTAGAGCTCTGATACCAACTTGTCACAACCTAAAATCCCACTAGTCGTGATGTCAGCTAACTCAACTCCAATTCTAATGAAATTTAATAAGACAATTAAGTAAAAGAAAATATTTGAATCTTATACATTTTGAAAGGACTGGTAGTACAAATCATGAGCTTCTAAGATTAGAATTTACAAAGCTTGTATGAAATAAATACAGCATCTGTCCGAAATGTACATAAAAAGATTTTTATAAATCTAAGGCCACCATGAACAAGAGGTAGCTACAACCGGAACGTAGGTACGTCTTCAAATCCTGCTCCCATCGATCATAGCAACATCAACATCCAACATCTGCACGCAAAGTGCAGAAGTGTAGTATGAGTACAATCGACCCCATGTACTCAATAAGTAACAAACCTAACCTTAGGTTAAAAGTAGTGACGAGCTGGGACAAGGGTCAGAGTCCAACACCAATAGCCAATAATAGTTCATAACAACATAATTAAAGTAATAAAAGAAGTAACTCAGAGATAAAATGTTCAGCTCGTTCACAATTCCAGAAAATAGGTCTGTTTTTCAAGTATATTAGTGAAAACCCAAATCTTTTACTGAAGTTGCCAAAAATATGAGTAAGTTTAAAAAATGTAATTTTTCTCAAAACTTTAAACAGGTGAATGTTTCATTTTCAAATGGCATGAGGAAAATACATCTCTATGCTTATATGTCAATATGTATGAGAAGTCATGAATGATGTGTTATCGTACACCATGAGGAAAAATGCTTCTCTATTCTTGTATTCCAAGTATGCATGTTAATTGCAATGTATCTCAAAGATTAAATCATGTACTCACACTCTCAGAGTACTCAATCTCACTGTCTCAAACTTTCCACTCATCATGCTCAATCACTCGACACGCTCAGTCACTCAGTATTGTATATGGCCAATCTAGCCCAAGGAATATCCATCCCAAATATATATATATATATATATATATATATAAACTGACAGTCAGTCACTCATTACTGTATAAGGCCAATCTAGCTCGGGGAAGATCCATTCCCAAATATAAATGATTCGGGCAGGATCCATACCAGGGAAGATCCATCCCTCAATATAAATCAATTGCGCTCACTGGGGGTGTGTACAGACTCCGGAGGGGCTCCTTCAACCCAAGCTCTATAATAAGTAGATCAGGCATAAATAAATAAAAACATGCTGTGGCGTGCAGCCCGATCCCATAATATCACTCACAATCAGGCCCTCGGCCTCACTCAGTGATCAAAATCTCCAGTCTCTCGGGCTCAAAATTCCATGAAACTAGCCCAAAAATGATGATATGATGTGTCAATAAATAACAACAGAGACTGAGGTATGATACGAAATGAATAGACATGACAGAGTATGAAATTGCAATGTAAGCAAATAACTCAACAACAAAAATGACCTCAGCGGGTCTCAACAGAATAAGCATGTATCCTAGACATGGTTTCTAACATGTATCATAATTCAATAGCTCTAGTACATAGAGATTTCATGATTACAGATAAGATCAGGTAACTACAATTCCAAAAAAATAACGAAGTGCCTGTCACCTATCATGTGCGTCACCTCAACACCAAACACATAATACGCAATTCAGGGTTTCATACCCTCAGCACCACCTTTAGAAGTGTTACTTATCTCGAACAAGCCAAATCCAATATCGAGCAAGACAAACGATGCTCCAAAATGCCATCTCGCGTGTACTGACCTCTGAACGGCCTGAAACTAGCCAAAAGCAACTCAAATGCATCAAATAAAGCCCAAGGAAATAGTTCCAAATGATAAAGGTCGAATCCTTAATCAACAGCCCAAAATCAATCAAAAAGTCAAACCCGGGCCCGCACCTCGGAACCCGACAAAACTCACAAAATCGAACAATCCATTCAATTACGAGTCCAACCATCCTAGTTTCACCCAAATCCGACTCCGAATCGATGTTCAAAACTCAGAAACTCACTCTATGAAACTTCAGGCTTAAACCCCCAATTTCTCTTTAAAATTCACAATCCAATTACCAAAAACGAAGATAGATTTGTGAAATATAATCAAAATCGAGTGTAGAGCACTTACCCCAATCCTTGTGATGAAAATTGGTTAAAAAATTGTCTCAATCCGAGCCCCCAATCTCATATATGATAAAAGAATCAAAAACCTCGATTTGTAGCTTCTGCCCAGCATTTTCCGCATTTGCGGACAGTAGGTCGCACCTGCGACCTTCGCTTCTGCGGAACAAAGTCACGCACCTACGAGACAGCCTTGGCCCCCAGTGGCCGCTTCTGCGATGACCAGGGTCGCATCTACTATCGCGCTTCTGCGCCTGATGAACCGCTTCTGTGAAGCCTCCCAAGCCAGCTTTTCCCCAGGTCACTTCTGAGACCATCTTCAGGCTTCCGCGAGCACGCACCTGCTATCCCTCATGCGTAGGTGCGAAGACAGCAGTAACCAAAAACTTCAGCAACTTTAACAAGGCTCCAAACGATCCGAACCCCGTCCGAAACTCACCCGAGCCCCTCGGGAGCACGTCAGAATATACCGACTAGTTCCATAACATAATACGGACCTACTCGAGGCCTCACATCACACATAACAATATCGAAACGACGAATCGCACCTCACTTCGTACTTGAATGAACTTTGAACTTTCAACTACCAAAACTCGTGCCAAAACGTATCAAATCAACCCGAAATGAATTCAAATTTTGCACACAAGTCCCAAATGACATAACGAAGCTATTGCAATTCCCGGTACCACAATCCGAATCCGATATCCTCAAAGTCAACTCTCGATCAATCTTATGAACAATCCAAACCTTCAAATTTCCATCTTTCGCCAATTAGTGCTAAATCATTCTAGAAATATCCAATTGCAAATCCGGGCATACGCCTGAGTCCAAAATCACCATCCGGACCTAACGAAACCATCAATACTCCATTCCAGGGTCAAATTCACAAAAGTCAAACTTGGCCAACTCTTCCAAACTAAAGTTTCAACAATGAAATTCATTCTTCCGGATCGACTCCGAATAACATAAAACAAAAATCGACGACTAACACAAGTCATAACACATCATACGAAGCTACTCATGCCCTCAAACCACCGAGCGAAGTGTTAATGCTACAAACGACCGGTCGGGTCGTTACACCTGAACATCACATTAGGGCTTCAGGTTAATCATTTGTACAGGTGACTGGACATAGTTTGGAGATAGGATGAAGGAATAACACAACAAAATCATTGAGATTGCAAATTTTGGTAGCCGTAATACCAAAATTTGGGCCAACAAAGGTTCGAGGTTAGGGATGGCGATGGGGCATGGCAAGGCATGACATAAGTTAAACTGGACTGGACAGGGCAGGGCAATGCTTAAACGGCGCGGGGCAAGCGGGGCAGGACACAGCCGATTATTTAAGAAAATCATATAGGATAGGGCAAGGGGCAGGGCAAGACTTGCTTTAGTGTTTGATGGGTAACACTAATGAAAATTTTGAGTCTTTTATGTTAGTTTTCCTTATGAAACAGGTACATCTGATTCTTATTTATGGCTATACTCCAACAATTCAATGTTCATTATTTTTTTTCTTTATTTTTGTTCGACAGAACCATTGTAAATTTTGATCTATTTTTATAACTTTTCATAATTAAATGGTTGATTTGCCAAGTTTCAAACAAAGCTAGTCATCCTTGAAGTGTCTGCACGTTCTTTAAGTTTCACTTCATTGTTATTTATTTATTGGATAAATTACTACTCATGTTTTTACTTTTTAAATTTATGTGGATCGATTTGGGCAAGTTGACTTCTAGGAAAAGAGCCGAGTTTTACGGAAAATATACTGAAATTTGGACCATGAAAATTTGAAAAATACCAAACTAGAACCCCACCTAGTAATAGCGGTATTCTCAGTTAACCAGAAACCTTTAATTTTATGAAAATTCTTAGTTGAAAGAATTACAATTCGAATTGACTCAAAACAATAATCTTTCATTAAGAAATGTTTTATATGGCAAACAAAAGTTGAGAAAATAAAGTAGACCACTGTAAAGTAAAAAAATTAAAAAAAAAAATTACCTTAAATCTCCAAACACCCTAAACAAGGGCATCCCCGCATGAAGGAGTTTAGAGAGAGAAGCTCTGGAGAAAAATTGACGATTAAAGAGAGAAAATATCGCAGCTCCTCCAATGGCCACGCCGGTCGGCGGCCAGCCAGATGTTCCGGCTGGTCAGCCCCCCCCTCACCTCTGCCCAGCCCCCCCTCACCTCTGCCCAGCCCCCTACTACCATAATCAACGATCCCCAGCCCTCTACGACATCAAACGAGCCACAAGTCATGAATTATGCGAAAGCAGTGAAACCTGCGTCTAATTCTGCCATGCACGATCGAAGACCAGCAGTGGAACCAATTGCACTCAGGCGTGCCAAAATCTTTCAAGGGCAGCCAACTGTGTGTTTTACAGAATATGAGGTGGAACGGATGAATATTATGGAAGGACTACAATACGCAGTTGTATGCAAGTTTTCATACGGGTGGCCAGATATTAATGAAATTCGTCGCATTGTTCCTATGCAATATGGTATCAAAAGTGAGTGTAACATTGGGTATTTACGTGATAGGCACATATTGATACGTTTTACATTATGGCAAGATTATGTAGATTTTTCGTCAAAAGGTATGTATTACGTTAAGGATAAACATGGGGAGGAGTATCAGTTGAGAACTTTAATTTATGATGCAAAATTTAAAGTTGAAGAGGAAACACCAAAGGTGATGGCATGGATATCGTTTCCTAATTTGCTGCCAACATATTTTGTCAAGGAATGTCTATTTTCGCTTGCTTCAGCAGTTAGTGTACCACAACATCTTGATCTAGCAACAGTTAAGAAAACTAGGCCTAGTTGTGCTCGTGTGAAGGTGCTTGTTGATTTGCTAGCTGATCTACCGAAGAAGGTCCGCATGGATATTGTTAATGAGGAAGCTGGTGAGGTTCGAACTGAGTGGGTAAACATTAAGTATGATTATTTACCTAAGTATTGTAAAGAATGAAAATTACAAGGCCATGACATGTTTGAGTGTTGGAGGCTTCATCCAGAGAATAGACCTGTTGATCATAAGGCTAGTACAGAAAAGCAAGTAGAGAAAGGCAATGCTTCTGCAAATGTGAATCAGCCATTTATGATTTTATCGAGTGGGAAAGTTGTTGGGAATCCTAATGCAGCTGGTGAATAATGGAAGGAGGTGAGAGATAATCGTATCAAAAATGGTGCTAAGACTGCTGTTGAACATGGTCAAACAGGGAAAGAAATTGTTTCAGCAGGTAATGACAAGGTCCAACAAGCTCAAGGGAAAAAGCAAGTTCAAGTTTCTAACAAGTTTGCAGCATTGGAAAGCATTGAGG
Organism: Nicotiana attenuata; assembly: GCF_001879085.1. Classification (NCBI taxonomy): domain Eukaryota; kingdom Viridiplantae; phylum Streptophyta; class Magnoliopsida; order Solanales; family Solanaceae; genus Nicotiana; species Nicotiana attenuata. The sequence goes on from NC_031990.1 coordinate 6,663,158, forward strand.
AAGGGAATGATCAAAATAAACAGTTGGCTATTGTGGAAGAAGTGCAGGAAGTGGTACATATGGAGAATAATTCACCAAACAAGGAAAAGACTCGAGGACAAGGTAGTAAAAGTCCTAAAAAAGCTTCTCCTACTGGAAACAGGAAAGGGTTGAATCCTGCTGCTCCTACTTTTAATCCTACATCTATGGGAAGTGAGGCAGCAAAGAATGGATGACTCAATAGTCCTAATGAAAGAAAGAATGGGGAACCAACCAATAAGGAGTCTACTTCACATTGGGTTCAAAGAACATTTGCAGGCAATGCTGTAGGTATTAACACATCATATAAGGATGTACCATCTCAAGACACAAGGGTGGAAAGTATTTTGGCAAAGAAAAAGAAAACAATGGAAGATGATGAAACAGAATCAGATGGAGAAGATATTGCAGCAAAAGGGAATGGTAAGTGGTCAGGTGGTAAGCTGTGGAGCAAGCAGATAGAAGAAGATCCAGATGAAGGATTCATTCCTGATCGTATGGTAGCAGAAAGAGATTCTGATGTTGAAGCTAGAGAAGAAGAACAAAGTGTAAATGGTGAGGAGAAGAATAGCAAAGAAGAATTCAGGTGAGCAAGGTGCAGGAAAATTCAATGCCTACAGGTGAGAACAATGTGACAATTGGAGATGCAGATCAGGTGAATGCTGCAGCAGAAATTACTGTAGCAGAAGTAGAAAGTCCTATTGATGATGCAGTGAATCCTAAAGATATCAATGTCAATATGGGAGATCCAAGTGGAACTGCTATTGTTCCTGAGGAGATCAACAAAGAAATAAAGGAAAGTTCTACAGCTGGGAGCAAGCAGAGATCAAAAGAACACAGCACTGTTCCATTGGAGGGTATTCAGAACATAGTGCAGCAATATGGTGTCAAATCTATTGCTGATGGGGATCAGGTTAATGCAGTAGGTACAGATGAAATCCATGATCAAGTAGCAGGTGAACATGTTGAAATTCCTGGAAAGGATCTGGATGAAGAGTATTTGCTCAAAATTTCAAAAATGTTGCAAGACAAGGTGATTTATCTCCCAGGCATATGCTCAAGGTTAAAGCAGCTTCTAAAGGGAGGAAAAAGACTACTAAGGATCCAGTTAAGGAATCTTCAATTGTTCCTGTAACTGGTGTTCAAACAAGGAGGACATTCTCAAAATCAACTAACCTCTAATGGATGGTCTTTTATGGAATATAAGGTCAGTAAAGACCATGCAGGCGTTTGAGAGGCTCGTTACAATGAATAGGAAGCACCATTTTGAGTTCATAGCACAGAAGGGACAACACAAGGAGAAGTGGGACAGTATGGCTATAGAGCAAATCTGGTTCAAGGGAGGGTCATATTTGAATGGGATTGGAATGAATAAGAGGAGTAAGGTGATGGAGGAGATGCAGGAAATGGAAAGAATAAGGCTGGGCAAGTGGTTTTCAAACAGGATCAACATCCTCAAATCCTTGAGGAGGAGAGGGTGGTCATCGATTTTTTCACTAACCATGTGTTCTTTTTTGCAGGGATCGATATTATACTCATGCCATGGCACTCATCGACTTCTATGGGTGGTATTAGCACTTAGTGCTCATTCCCTTGAAGAAGGAAAGGCGACATGCACTAGCATGAGATGGATATTTTGGAAAATTACAAGAACAACTCTGTGGGAGTTTTGGTTAGCTGTGTCCACTATCATGCATGCAGCAATTTTAGGGCCAAGTTTTTCTGGGCAAGGGAATGCTATACTATGGGTCACGAAAGCATAATGTCAGATTCACAATTCAGGCATCCCAGGGATCAAAACATGTAAAAGCCATCCAAAAAGATAGTGAACAAGCTGGAATGGGCAGTTATAGCTGCAATTCTCTGGAATGAGCAGACTTTCATTCACTACTGATGGATTCTGATGGCCTGAAGATCATTAGCAGGTCAATTCATACAAGGGGTCAGGCAAACATCGAGGGAAGAACAACACACATGTGGAGCAACTTCACACATCCCATCAAGGATCAAATCCACTTGGAAGAGATCTTGAGGATGAATTTTATCACTAACATAGGTTGCTCTTTTGCAGGTTTCATTACTGTGCTATACCTCATCTTATGGGGAACCTACTATTGGTGGTATTAGTACATAGTACTCAGTCAATGCAGGGAACTATGGATGAGCAAAAGTATAGTAGCATCTACAGGAAGGAGCAAAAATATGGGCCGAACTCATCTGCACCTCTATGCATGCAGAATGTTGTGGCCAAGATATCTGGGCAGCTGTGCTGTACGATGGAACTTGAGTCATATGCAGAATCACGATGCACCAACTCAGGAATCAATACACAAAGAACATACAGTCCAAATGATAATCATCAAGCTGGAAATGGAGATCAAAAACGTCACCTCAGAGCTGATTTTGTTATGGCAATCCACAGACATTTTTTGGCTACATTTTTTGGATAAATCTAAAGCATATCGGGTTGGGATTTCAGCAGGTCAATACAGCGGAACATACCAAAAACATACTCAAGGGAGGGAAACAACAAAATGGAAGAGGAAGATAAGTGAAAAAGAGAACAGAAAGGAGGCACGCGGTCACCTGGGAGCAGATTTTATGCAACTCTTGAACAAGTACATTTGGAGATTGTGTTACATGGAACTCATGAGGAATCGGATCAGTAATGGAGCAACTATAGGATTGGTACATCACCAAGGAGGAGAAGAACACATCATGATCATAGGAACAGAGTTATTCTTCCATGATAGAATTAGCAGTGGTAGATATATCATATTTGATTTTAGTAGACCTCATCATGTGATACTAATGTTGAGTACTATGCTCAATATTGGTAATAGGTTCTATGTAGCTTTCAAGTTTTATGCTTTTCATTTGTTACACCTCCGGACAAACTATGTTTTTGAATTGCTTATATTAATAAAAAACTAGCCCTAGACTCTGCCTAGTGGATTGCTAAAAAAAAAGGCTTAACAGGGTAGGGCAGGGCAAGACTTACAACTTGTATGGTTGGTTGTTCCCCATTGTATCGTATTGTATTGTTATCCCAAAACAATGTTTGTTTTGATTGTTTCATTAAAATTGGTTGTATTGTATTGTTAAATCCATTATTCCGGAACAATGAAAAATCCTCTTTTTTGAAACAACCGATTTGGTATGGTTGGATTGTTTCCTATTTTTCTTTTCAATTATGCCCTAACTTATTACTCCACAATTCTATTTTACCCTTTACCTTTTTTTTTATTCTATTTTAACTCCAAATCTCCAACATATAACCTACTTTATTTTTTTTCAAGAACTTTTGCCACCAATGTTAAAGATGTTTTGCCGCCTTCTATTTTATTTTTTCTCCTAATTTGCTTTTAACTCAATCCTAATTAGCTGTGCTCCTTCGTTTTGCCTTCTTCTGTCTCGCTCCTTTGTTCTGCTTTCTTAAGGTGTTTGCCTTTTTCTGTTTTGCTTTTTTTAAAATTATTTTTATGCATAATTTTAATAAATTTAATATTTAAACAATTGAGGTTATTTTAGTCAACTTATCAGTTACAGTACAGTACGATACAGTCGAACCAAACAACAAAGTATTATTTAATAATAGCAAACAGTACAATCTATCCAAACATTTTATTTACAATACGATACGATACGATACAATACGATACGATACAATACAATACATTATAAAACGATGGAAAACAATGATCCAAACATAGTGTTAAATAGGGAAGTATGCAAAGCAGGGCAGGTTAAGATTTTGGTGGGTTAAGGCTTGACCTGACCTATCCCGACCTTCCCTGCCCTATTAACATCCCTACTCAGGGTCCTAGGCTGAATGGCAGGAATGCTGATGGATTTCCATTTGTGACTTCAGCAATTCCTCTTTCTGGTTTGAAAAGATGGGTATCTTCACCCCATATCTTAGAGTCATGGTGGAGTGATCGGACTGGAACACCCATCCTCGTACCTTCTGGTAGGGTGAACTTCCCTAATCTGGTTTCCTTCTTAACTTTTCTTGCAGTGGCGACCGTAGGAGGATATAGTCTTAAGGTCTCATTAATGATCATGCTCATCTGTGCCAAAAGAAAAAAACTTGAAAGTTAGAGGACCCTATGTCATCTCTAGGTGACATGAAAGTTGAAAAAATCTTAATATAATGGAAAAATAAAGGAGCTGTTGATAGTTCCCATACTATTTTTAGTTTTGATATGTCTTCTGAATTTTGATATCACTGACCAAGTAAGTCTAGTGCCTCTTCTCTTGCTTTGTCTTGCCAGTCAGTGTGTAGTGCTAAAAGAGAAATAGTTCGTGAGAGCAATGTCTGAGTTGTTTCTTGACCAGCATCACAAAACATCTTGTATTCATCAATTATTTCTTCAAATATGATCTCGTCTCTTCCAGCAGTATCATGATTAGCTTTCAAAAGCATCCCAAGATAATCTGTCGTATTGCTATTCATACTGCTTACCATTGCACACTCTCTTTTCTTGATTATCTCTGTGACAAGTTGCTGGATTATTCTTTCAAGTTTGTCTGCTTCTGTGTCATCGCTGTCTTTAAGACTACATAGGTTGTAGAAAAATAATACAGATCAAGGATGACTAGAAGTCTAGAACATTTGGCAAAGCTTATTACGGAAAGGACTCTGGACACGTTAAAGGACTTCCTGAAGTACTTATTGGACTTGGAAAAAGTTCTTAAGAGAAAATACCTCATGGAGGGTAATTTAGATTTGTGCATCCTTTTTTCTACGATAAAAATCAACTTCTTCAGCATCTGAAAGAGCTGCTCTCCTTCCAATTAATTACGACCAAATGCAGTTCTTGGAATCACCTCTTATGTCAATTTCCTGTCTCTTGAACTCTTCACAAATTTCTAATTTCTTGCAGTCATAGTTGTATACAGTCAAAATTGGCCTTGCCCTTCTTGTGCAGCTGACCGAGGGAGGAGCATGATAAGTCAAGGATCCGCTTCGATTTATATCAAACTGTGGTGCAGGGTTAGGTTGTCAAGCTCGAGACCACAAGACCGATTGAGACCGAGACCGACCAAAACCGAGATCGAATGAGATCGAGATCGATCAAGAACGGGACCGAATAAGATGTAGATCGAGAGAAGCTTACTGGGTTGAATAACGGAAAGACGAAATATCCGCAATTGGGCAAGGATCACGGCGCTAATCTCAGCACGTATCAAGAAGAGGCCGATTAATCAGTCAATCATGAGATTTCTTACTGTATTTAGAATTGTATCAAGAATAGGACTCCCCTACTATATATAGGGGGTCTGACCATTTGTAAAGGGCATCATATTAAGTTACAAAAATCTATATATTCACTTTCTCTTAAGCTCTCAATATTTCGGTTACTTTGTTCTTGTATAAACTAAATCCTCACTTGGTTCTAGGGTGATCAAATTCGAGGGCCAAGGCTACTTGATTCAGTTGGTTTGCTTTAATTTCTATTTAATGTCAATTTTAATGTCAATATACATTTTCTCTCAGTTTGTGCCAAGTGAAATCACGTGTCCTTATAACCATAGTATAAATTCAATTGTTATCCGTTTTTAGGGTAAACAGTTTGGCTCCCACCGTGGGGCTAAGGATAATAGTGATTGCCTGGTACAAATTTTCGTAACACACACTATTTACGGTTGTTCTTTGAAGTGTTTGATTACAGGATTAAAAAATGTTAAACTCTCAGTCAGCATCTCAACACATAATCTCAACCACCACGACAAGAATGAGAAATGATGGGTTTTCAGTATTTTATGTTTTGATGATCTAACAAACTTAGGCATGAAAAACCAGATAGAGCACCTGGCGCACAGGATATACATTTCATGCGAACTAATTGAAGCCTGAAAATCAGCAAAGGCAGAAACACAACAGGGACCTGATGATCTGGCTCTTTAGGGTTCTCCGACATAAGCAAGTCAGTGACTGTACGCAATCAAGATAAAGAGGAACACAACACGGACCTGCTACTTCAGGGTTCACTACAGAAAGTACAAGTCAAGTACACAACTCGAACGTGATAGAAGAAAGTGACCATCTGGCAACTATTACAGAAGAGGAACACAACTAGGACCTGGTCTGTTGGTGTGTCCTGACAGGAAGTACAAAGCCCACAATCCAGCTGGAACGCAACTGTCCAGAAGTGGATGTGCAGACTGTGCAGCAGTCACTTCTCACTGGGAAGAAGTACACCAAGAGTTGACATCACTACCCATTGTGATATCTTTTGTGATAAAATAACCTGGTGCAAGACACACTTCCTTTGTGCATTCAGTGATATTCTCTCAAGCATAACAAAGTTCATCTAGCATTGAAGTCACTGGTGTGTCAAGAACAAGAAGACAACTCCACTAAGGATCAGTTTCTAATAGAGTCCTATGTACGTCCATAGTTGAGTTGTAATCTTGTTAATTATTCTACATTGTAATTCCTAGTTTGCTTTCTTAGAAGTGCTGTCTTAGGAACAAACCAAATTCGTAAACTTTAGAGTTTATGTTGTGACTAGGAATAGCCATAAGTTAAATCCTCTGTAACTAGGAGAGTTGTAGAGTGGCTTGTGGTGGTGCATCACAAGTTAGTTTGAAGTCTTGCAAAAGGGAGTTTGCAAAGTGGCTTGTAATAGGTAGATTACAAGTTAGTTGAGTTTAAAGCCTACATGTGTAGGTCGTGGTTTTTTGATCACCTTGTGTGGGATTTTTCCACGTAGAAAACCTCTGGCCTTCTTTACATTCAGTCCTTACTGCACTCTACGTATCAGTCTCATAGAGGACCAGGTACTCTATAGTTTGGTGGACTCACATAAGTCAACAATTGGTTCGGGCCAGGTTTCTCCTATCAGGCTAACACTAGGAACGAAATCCTCAATGGCTGGTGCTCGCAGCCAAGCTTTGAGGAGGACAATCAACCCTATAGACCTCCCAGATTCAATGGTCAATACTACGGCTGTCGAAGACCAGGATGCATGATTTCATTATGGCAGAAGATTCAGAGCTGTGGAACATTATATGTGATAGTCCACATGTTCCCATGAAGAAGATTGAAGAAACAGGGCATATGGTGCTGAAAGGAAGAAGAGAGTACAACGACATTGGCAGAAAAAGTTGTTAGAATAAGAACTACCGCGCCAAGAAAATCTTGATGTGTGGCATAGGACCTGATGAGTACAAACAGAGTCTCAAGCTTGTGAAACTGCAAGGAAATATGGAAGGCGTTTGCAAACCGCTCATGAAGGAACCACTCAGGTCAACAATCCAAGATTGACATGCTCAACCACACGAATATGAAACTCTTCAGATGAAGGATGATGAATTCTATACAAGATATGCACACTAGATTCACCTCCATCATAAATGAGCTTCATTCACTTGGAGATGTCATTCCCAGATATAAGCTCGTAAGGAAAATCCTCAGCATCCTACTCTTTGGTCTTGGGAAAGTAAGGTAAAATGCCTCACGAAGCTAAATCTTACAGACTCTGACCACGGATGAGCTGATTGGTAATCTGAAAATATACGAGATGAAAAGAAAGAAATACAGCGAAAGAAGAGAGCCCAAGAAGGAAAAGAACCCGGTGCTTAAAGCTGAACAGAGTGATTCAAGTGATGAAGATAGTGACATGGCCTATCTTACTAAGAGATTTCAAAAATTGGTTCGAAGAAATGGTGGCATACCAAAGTGGGGCAGTTCAAGTAAAACAAGGAACAACGATCTCTGTCATGGATGTGGAAAGTCAGGGCATTTCATTAAAGATTGCACACTTGTGAAACAAGAGCAGTACTAGCAAAATCCTGACAAGGCAGGAAAAAGGAACCTGGTTCCCGAGAAAAATTTCAATCGAAAAAGTGCTGTAGACAATATCGTTAAGCAGGCCCTTGCTGCTTGGGGAGACTCCTCAAGTGAATCCGAAAGGGAATCAGATGCAGAAAACAGTTCCCTGTTGGCAGTGGAAACTAAAGCAACAAAGTACGACTCACTGTTCGCGCTGATGGATCAGTCAGATGATGACGATGAAGAAGATGAAGACGGCAAGCTAAGCTTCCGGGATGTTCAGAGAAATCTCAAATCCTATTCTTCCAAGAAGCTAAGGTCTTTATCAAATGTCTTAATTGATGCCTATTATAGCCTTATGAACGATAAGGAGACCCTCTCAGTAGAACTAGGAGAGGCAGAGCAATCTAGAGATGATCTAGTGGTATGTATAGTAGACCGAGATGAGACCATAGCTAATCTTGAAATAGAGAAGGAGGCCTTGAATTAAAGAATAACCAGTGTGGAAAATGCGAGAGACGACTTGATTGTAGTAGTTGTTGATCTAAAAGAAATAATAGAAGGCCTTAACAATGAGAAACACGTCTTGGAAGAAAAAGTTGCATCTGTTAAGGAGGAAAGGGATGACCTGTTAGAAATATGCACTGATCTAGAGGAAACCATTGAGGGACTCAATAGAGAACATAGGAATGTAAGTCTTGGGAAAGGGAAGGAAGTAGCCAGTGAGTCGCACATCTTGCTAGAAAAGGAGTTAACTGTTGTAAAAACTAATCTTTGCAGTGAACTCGAGAGAAATCAGCAACTCCAAACTGAGTTGGAGAAAGTTAAAAATGATCTTGAAAAATCCTTGAAATGGACCTGGTCCTCAGATGCTCTTACTGCCATGTATCTCAACAATAGTGAGAACAAGCAGGGCATTGGGTTTCAAAGGGAGAAAACTCCCTACAACCCACAAAGCAAGTATGTCCTGTACCTGATAACTGGCTATGTACCCACTGCGGAAACAATGGGCATTTTAGAGAAAATTGTTAGGCCAGGGTTCAGTCTGTTTAGAAGAACAAAGCGTTCACTGATAGAGTGACTACTAGCAAAGAACCAGGTACCACTCGCAAAAAGCGGATGCTGCCTGCGTGGACCAGGAAATCTCTCATTCATCCTTTTTATAATAACAAGGGACCCAAACTAGTTTGGGTTCCTAAATCTAACCCTTGATGAGCATGTGCAGGGAACATTGAGAGGAAGTAGACTGCGATAGACTATGGATAGTGAATGCTTGAAGCACGCAGCTGAAAACATCATGAAATGCTTCTCACTGTAAGTCCTGCAGGAAGGGAATGTATCCTTAAGAAGGAAGTAAATGGTACATTCTCTGTAAATGAAAAGGCAGAAAGGTTCCCTTGGGACTCGAATAGGAAAAGACGGAACTGGAAAATGAAGCATGGATAGTGCTTGTCGCCTATGGAATCACCAAAAAGGCTCTGAGAAGAAGGAATGAACACTGCTCTCTACTGGAGAACAGGTGTCGAACCAGGTTCTTCCTAAATCAAAACTCGCCAGGAACCGCCAATTAGAAGAAAATGCCTTGCCCCTGACAACAGGAAGGATCAACATGGGAAGCACAATGCAAACAGACGAGTGAAGGAATCTCTCTGGGGAACAACCTACAAAACAAAGTCAAAAGGTCTCCAACAAAGGAAGCACTAAATGGTAGGAAATGCTCATGGGGAAACATCTGAGGCTTCAAATCAGGAGGATGTTAAAGTGAGCAAAATGAAGGAGACTGGCAAAAGACAACGCAACAGCATTCTCTGCGTCGCACAAAGAACCTGGTACATTACTGGCTACCAATGAAGCTGAAGGAAGAAGTAAAGATGCAGCTCATGGCACTACGCAAAAAGTAGAACACATAGCATAGGAAATCAAATGAACCTCCATATTTCTCTCCTCAACCAACTTCTGTCTCAAATTTGAAAACCAAAGTGCACCTGTGATGATTCATGCCTCATCTTCTGGGAGACAAGGAAGCAAAATGAACTGACCTCATCAACAATGGAGAATTTGAGGGTGAAATCATCCTCTGAGGATCAATATGAAGGAGGATTGATCGACGGAAAAGCACTGCAGAACCGAACACCAAACTCCAGATATCGGCAACAAAGCCTCAAGAAGTGAACATTCCAGAGAAATCAAGGAGAAGATGGAGTCACAGGAATCTAATGAAGAACCTGATCTTCAATCTGCTGGTTGTATAAGAGACCATCAGGTAAAGGTAGCTAAATTGTTTTCTGACCAAGCCTAACTCATATTAATACCGTTGTAGGTAGACATGCTTGACGATAATAGAAGTTAAAGGTATGGCTATAAACTGCGAAAGGGGAGCTGCTAAAACCTTGTTGAAAAGACTGCTCTGATTCTTGTATTTCAGGTTAATAGTAATGTGCTTATTATGCTTGCCCTCTTAAAAAAAAGAAGGTTTTTGTTAACAAAATTAATTCAAATGCC
>NC_031990.1:6673482-6724807 GCF_001879085.1 Nicotiana attenuata
GAATAAGGGTCGATTGATGAAACTAGTTGAGAAACAGAAAGGGTTAAGTCTGTGAGGTACAGTAGTAAGTCTAAACGGAGTCTAACTGAGCTAGTTGTGTCTGAGGACAATACTGTGGGAGTTGGCAAGACTGGAAAGGAAAGTACTGATGAAGGGTCTAGCAAACAAAAGGAGGAAACAGTTAAGGAACCTGGTCCAATAAGGTCTGCTACCCGTGATAGTGGTCTTTGTCAACAGAGATTAAGAACTCAGAAAGTGTTTTGGGGTCGTACGTTTGATCCAGCAATTTCAGAGATGATAGGGATGAGACAAATTCTAGAGATTGTGGAATTTCAACAATGGGAACACTTGTTTGAAGAGAGAATGTCTCTGGTGTACGAAGATGCAGTACAAACTTTTTACGCATCTCTTTTCACTGTTGAAGGGGATCTCATTTGTGCGCTTGTAAATGGAGTAGACATTGTACTCGACGCTTCGACGTTGGGGAAGATTCTCAGAATTCTGTACGAAGGTATGCTCTCGGTTAAGGGTGTCTGTGGAATAAAATTTTGGAGAGCCATCATGAAAGAACAAGGTATTCAATAGGGGGAACAGGTGCATAAGAAGGTTTTGCTTCTTGAGTACCAGCTTCTCTTTGAGCTGGTCAATAAAGTTCTCTTACCCCGCTCTGAGAGGCGCTCTATTGCTACAAGATCGGACATGGTGCTGATGGAAGCACTCGATGAGTTTGTTCCAGTCAATTTACCTGCAATCATGATAGACCATATGCAGAAGGTGGAAAATTTCAAGGGTGGAAATCATGGGTTACCTTATGGATTTCTCCTCACTCAGGTGTTCAGATTCTATAAGGTCCCCTTGGGGAATCCCAGAGTGGGCACACACAAACAGACCTTCTCTAAGACCGCTCTAGAAGAATGTGAATGTATTGAAAAGGTTGGTGGAAGCATCTCGACTATCTCTCAGCTAATCAATGCTCAAACTGTAGCCTCTAAAGAGATAAGAAGGCTGAGGGCTCAAAATGCCATACTGGAAACTCAACTCAGTCAAGCAGTTAACGGACCTGATTCTGTACGTGCGGAAATTACACGACTAACTAAGGAAAATGAGAGACTTCGGGCTCAATTACTTGAAGAACAATTGTCCGCAAATGCTAGACTGGACCTGGTTCTCAAAACCATGGCTCTCTCTTCTTCCAAGCCTTCTTCCTTTAGTACCCCCTAGGATCTTCCTCCTGTCAAACTACTTTTGCTCCAATCTCGTGTGGCTGCTGTTTTACTTTTGTTTGCATGTTTTTGTTATGATGGCATGTTATATTTGACTATTACTGCTCTGAATTACTCAGTCCAATGTAAACATTAATGAAACAGCTTCCTTTTCATTGCTTGTACAATCCCATGTTCCTTTGGCTTCTCTTTTCTATCATGTTGTGTGCACATATATGGCATGAGCTAGTTGTGTTAGACTTCTTTATGCTTCTTATCTGCTGGTGCTCTTCTTTATTTCTATTCTTTTTAATGATGCCAAAAGGGGGAAGAATGCTTAGATTAAGGGGGAAACTCATCGTGGCATCTCATCTAGTTATTTTTGCTCTAAACAAATAGTGTCCACATAATGTCCATACCTAAGTTTGTCATCATCAAAAAGGGGGAAATTGATGGGTTTTCAGTATTTTATGTTTTGATGATCTAACAAATTTAGGCATGAAAAACCAGATAGAGCACCTAGCGCACAAAATATACATTTCATGCGAACTAATCGAAGCCTAAAAATCAGCAAAGGCAGAAACACAACAGGGACCTGATGATCTGGCTCTTTAGGGTTCTCCGACATAAGCAAGTCAGTGACTGTACGCAATCAAGATAAAAAGGAACACAACAGGGACCTGCTGCTTCAGGGTTCACTGACAGAAAGCACAAGTCAAGTACACAGCTGGAACGTGTCAGAAGAAAGTGACTATCTGGCAACTGTTACAGAAGAGGAACACAACTAGGACCTGGTCTGTTGGTGTGTCCTGACAGGAAGTACAAAGCCCACTATCCAGCTGGAACGCAACTGTCCAGAAGTGGATGTGCAGACTGTGCAGCAGTCACTTCTCACTGGGAAGAAGTACACCAAGAGTTGACATCACTACCCATTGTGATATCTTTTGTGATAAAACAACCTGGTGTAAGACACACTTCCTTTGTGCATTCAGTGATATTCTCTCAAGCATAACAAAGTTCATCTAGCATTGAAGTCACTGGTGTGTCAAGAACAAGAAGACAACTCCACTAAGGATCAATTTCTAATAGAGTCCTATGTATGTCCATAGTTGAGTTGTAATCCTGTTAATTGTTCTACATTGTAATTCCTAGTTTGCTTTCTTAGAAGTGCTGTCTTAGGAACAAACCAAATTCGTAAACTTTAGAGTTTATGTTGTGACTAGGAATAGTCATAAGTTAAATCCTCTGTAACTAGGAGAGTTGTAGAGTGGCTTGTGGTGGTGCATCACAAGTTAGTTTGAAGTCATTGCAAAAGGGAGTTTGCAAAGTGGCTTGTGATAGGTAGATTACAAGTTAGTTGAGTTTAAAGCCTACAAGTGTAGGTCATGGTATTTTGATCCCCTTGTGTGGGATTTTTCCACGTAGAAAATCTCTGGCCTTCTTTACATTCAGTCCTTACTGCACTCTACGTATCAGTCTCATAGAGGATCAGGTACTCTATAGTTTGGTGGACACACATAAGTCAACAAGATTATTGCACTAGGAAATGTTGTACCCCCTGCTGGCCTCGATGGAGTTTAGGCTGTAGATTCGATCGATGTCAGTTTGCATATAGCCATCAATGGAAATTTGGCCGTCGATCCAGAAAGTAGCGTCTGTGGGGGTACCCGATCAGCTACCCAGAATGCACATGGCGGCGAAGATGGCAGGATCAGCCTGCGGGTAATATTCGAAATGTTGCAGGCCCAACAAGTAGCAACAACTCAACTCCATAATTAGAACCAAACGCCAAGCAGGGTCGAACTCGAGCCATCACAAGAAGTCATTCACAGGGTCGAATCGGCTTCGAGAAAATCAAACGAGAGGGAATCGAAAACCAATCCTGATATTTTAAAATGCTCGAAGAATTGACAAAGCGAATCGAGACAGGGTAAAAGAAGATCGAGGAAAATGATAAGAAGATGGAAACCTATAACTCTAGGGTCGACCAAATCCCTGGGGCACCATAGATATTGAAAGGACTAGATTCTAAAAAGTTTGTACAAAAACCTTTCCCCCAAGTGCGGCTTCGAAGCCAATCCCCAAGAAGTTCCGTATGCCTGAGATTCCTAAGTATAATAGGACAACTTATCCAAATGAACACGTTACCTCGTACACGTGCGCTATCAAGGGAAACGACTTGGAAGATGATTTGAATTCGTATTGCTGAATAAATTCGGGGAAACTCTATCGAATGGTGCAATGATACAGTATCATAATTTATCGCCTAATTCTATTGACTCGTTTGCTATGCTTGCAGATTCTTTTGTAAAGGCACACGTCACAGCCATTAAGGTCGCAACAAGAAATTCGGACCTTTTCAAGGTAAGGCAAAAGGACAACGAGATGCTTAGGGAATTCGTATCTCGGTTCCAAATGGAGAGAATGGATTTGCCACCGGTCACCGACGATTGGGTTGTTCAAGCTTTCACTCAAGGTCTCAACATTCAAATTTCCACAACTTTACAGCAGTTGAAGCAAAATTTTATCAAGTATCCAGTTGTCACTTGGGCTGATGTACATAATCGATATCAGTCGAAGATCAGGGTTGAGGATGATCAACTGGGGATACCTTCCGGGTCTGTTTATCCTAAAAGGCCCGTGGTTAGAATCAAGAGGGATATCGACCGAGAGCCAAGGTCGAATAGAGAACGATATCAACCGTACAACGAAGACTGTAAAGGCAGCAGGTCTGGGCGAAACTTTGCAATGGAATAAGAGGAGAAATGATTGAGGTCAAAGTTCATGGGGACTCATGAGCAAGGGTGGTATCGACAGGGATCCGGGACCAAAGAAGCGCCACTACTGTCGGAATATAACTTCAATGTAGATGCATCCGCCATTGTACCGACCTGGACGTATCAAGGATACTAGATGTCTTCGACCTCTGCAGACCGATCCGACCCAGAGAAATCCTAACCAAATATGCAAATATCATGGCACCCATGGCCATAAAAAAGAAGATTGCAGACAACTAAGGGAGGAAGTAGCGCGATTGTTCAATGAGGGGCATCTTCGGGAATCCTTAAGCGATCGGGCCAAGAATCACTTCAAAAACAGAGATTCCAGTAGACAGAACGAGCAGGAAGAACCATTACATGTGATTCATATGATCGTTGGAGGGGTCGATACTCCTCAAGGACCAGTATTAAAACGCACCAAGGTGTCGATCACAAGGGAGAAGCAAACTCGAGATTACATACCGGAAGGAACTTTGTATTTCAGTGACGAGGATGCAGAAGGATCGAACAACCCCACAACGACGCACTGGTAATATCTGTACTTATGAATAAGACTCAAGTTAAACGTGTTTTGATTGATCTAGGTAGCTCGACCAACATAATTCGATCAAGGGTCTTAGAACAACTCGACCTTCAGGATCAGGTTGTACCCGCGACCCAAGTTATAAACGGCTTCAAAATGGCATGTGAAACCACCAAAGGCAAAATAACTTTGCCAGTAAACGTGGCTGAGTTCCATGTGATCGAGGGCGATATGAGGTATAATGCCCTATTCGGGAGACCGTGGATCCATAACATGAGGGCAGTGCCTTCGACCCTTCACAAGGTTCTAAAATTCCAAACGCGAGAGGGAGTAAGACAGTCTACGGGGAGGAACCCACCGCCAAGGAAATGTTTGCCATCGACGAAGTGATACCAATATCGGCGCTCTCATCAACAAAAGGGCCAAGTTCGAAGGGAAAGCAGGAGGTTAAATAGCAAGCACAAACACCGGCCTTGACCCAATTGGAGGAGCAGGGGACTTGCGAGGATGATGACTATATGGTACCTCGATCCTTCATAATCCCTAATGATACTGATCGAGCATCTGCCCGATTGAAAGGTATACTCGGGCACGGGGTTAACTCCTGAGCTCAGGAAAAAACTTATTCAGTTTCTTATAGCTAATATGTATTGTTTTTCCTGGTCCCATCTTGATATGACAGGGATCCCACCGAAGATCACTACACATAAACTAAGCTTGGACCCGAAGTTCCGTCCGGTGAACCAAAAAAGGAGGCCTCAGTCCGAGGTCAACACACTTTCATCAAAGAGGAGATAACCAAACTTCTCAAAATAGGATCCATCTGGGAAGTAAAATATCTCGAATGATTAGCAAATGTAGTAGTAGTCTCTAAAAAGGGAAACAAGTTTAGGATGTATGTAGACTACAAAGACCTAAATAAAACATGCCCCAAGGATTCTTTTCCTTTGCCTAACATCGATCGCATGATCGATGCCACAGCCAACCATGGGATCCTCAGTTTTCTTGATGCCTATTCCGGGTACAACCAAATACAAATGAACCCGGAAGACCAGGAAAAAACTTTGTTCATCACTAAGTATGGTACCTACTGTTATAATGTAATGCCATACGGACTAAAAAATGATGGTGTAACCTATCAACGCCTAGTAAACAGAATGTTCGAAGAACAAATAGGGAAATCTATGGAAGTTTGTATTGGTGACATACTAGTTAAGTCCCTGCGAACAGAGGACCATTTGAACCATTGGCAGGAAACTTTCAGTATATTGAAGAAATACAACATGAAGGTCAACCTGGAGAAATATGCATTCGGGTTCGGGTCTGGCAAGTTTCTCGGATTCATGGTGTCGAATCGGGGAATCGAGATCAATGCCGATAAGATCAAAGCAATCGAAGATATCGCGGTAGTGGATAATGTAAAGGTTGTACAAAGACTAACGGGGCGTATTGCAGCCCTGAGTCGATTCATCTCGAGATCGTCCGATAGGAGTAATCGATTCTTCTTGTTGCTGAAAAAGAAGAACAACTTCATATGGACCCCAGAATGTCAACGAGCTTTGGAGGAGCATAAGTGATACTTGTCGAGCCCGCCGCTGCTTCACAAGACGAGGGCAGACAAACAACTTTACTTATATCTGGCAGTATCGGAGATAGCGGTAAGTGGAATCCTAGTCCGAGAAGAACGAGTTACGCAATTCCCTATCTATTATGTTAGTCGGACCCTAGGCGAGGCCGAAACTAGATATCTTCATCTAGAAAAGTTGGCACTGGCTTCGATAAGTGCCTCTAGGAAACTAAAACCATACTTTCAATGCCATCCCATATGCGTCGTAACAACTTATCCCGTTCGAAATATTTTGCACAAACCCGAGCTTTCAGGGTGATTGTCCAAGTGGGCCGTAGAACTCAGTGGGTACGATATTGAGTAACGACCCCGGACAACCATCAAATCTCAAATCTTTGCAAACTTTATGGCTGAATTCACGTCGGCCCTAGTGCCCCGAGGTTGAAAGAGAATTATTAGTCAAATCGAGTACATCTTCGGGGATCTGGACCGTCTTTATAGACGGTGCTTCGAACGTAGAGGGGTCCAGACTCGGCATCGTGCTGAAACCACCCATAGGTAACGTGGTTAGACAATCTATTAGAACTGTAAAATTTGCTAACAACGAGGCCGAATATGAGGCCATGATTGTAGGTCTCGAACTAGCCAAAGGCTTTGGAGCAGAGGTGATCGAATCCAAATACGACTCCCTCCTCGTTGTGAATTATGTTAACGGGACCTTTGAAGTTTGAGAGGAATGAATGACAAGATACTTGGATAAGCTAACAGTAACTCTACACCGATCCAAGGAATGGACTTTGCAACATGTGCCTCGAGATAAAAATAGTGAAGTCGACGCCCTCGCAAATATTGGCTCGTCGGTCGAAGACAACGAACTCAACTTGGGAGCTGTCGTACAAATCATGAGGTCAGTGGTCGAAGAAGGCCATATCGAGATAAACTCCACAAGCTTGACCTGGGATTGGAGAAAAAAAATACATAGAGTACTTGAAGAACGGAAAACTTCCTTCTGATCCAAAGGAATTGAGGGCCCTGCGCATGAAGGCAACCCGATTTAGCTTGTCCGAAGATGGAACCTTACTCAGAAGGATGTTCGACGGTCCGCTAAGGATGTGTCTAGGACCGGGAGATATCGAGTATGTTTTGAGGGAAGTCCACGAAGCCACATGCGGGAACCACTCAGGTGAAAAATCACTGGTTCGAAAGGTAATTAGAGCCGGCTATTACTGGATTGATATGGAAAAAGATACGAAGGAGTTTGTGCAAAAATGTGACAAATGCCAAACATGCTCTAATGATTCATCAATCTGGGGAGCTGCTGCATTTGGTTTTATCCCCAAGGCCTTTCATGAAATAGGGGATGGACATCTTCTGCCCTCTTCCATCGTCGCGAGGTAAGACTCAATTTGTTTTATTTCTGACTGACTATTTCTCTAAGTGGGTTGAAGCACAGGCCTACCAGAAGATCAGGGAGAAAGAAGTCATCAACTTCATTTGGGACCACATCGTTTGTCGATTCGGAATACAATCCAAAATTGCATGTGACAACGGAAAACAATTCATCGGCAGCAAGGTGACCAAATTTCTCGAAGGCCTCAAAATCAAAAGGATTTTATCAACGCCTTATCACCCTAGTGGGAATGGGCAAGCCCAATCGACCAACAAAACCATAATACAAAACCTCAAGAAAAGGTTGACCGACACCAAAGGAAGATGGAGAGAAGTCCTGTCCGAAGTCCTTTGGGCGTATCGTATAACTTCGAAGTCCAGTACCAGGGATACCCCGTTCTCTTTGGTTTATGGCGCCGAAGCTTTAATACCGGTCGAAGTTGGGTAGCCAAGTATCAGATTTCGATATGCAACGAAGGAATCAAATAACGAGGCTATGAATACGAGCATGGAGCTATTAGATGAACTACATGAAACTGCCTTTGTTCGATTGGCTGCCCAGAAACAACGAATTGGAAGGTATTACAATCTAAGGACCAACCTTCGATATTTTAATACCGGGGACTTGATACTAAGGAAGTTCACGTTAAACACCCGAAATCCATATGAAAGAAAATTGGGTCCGAACTAGGAAAGGGCCGTACAAGATTCTCGAGATCACAGGGAAAGGATCCTATAAGCTCGGAACGCTGGATAGAGAACATCTACCGGATAATTGAAACGTAGCTCATTTCAAATGATATTACTGCTAAGGTACGACCCCATTTCAATTCTTTCTATTTTTGACTAACACCTGCAGATTATCGACGAGGAGCGGTACAAAGCCTTTAGGTCAGAAAGCACGCATTGCACTCTTTTTCCCTTGAACCATTTTTGTCCTAAATGGATTTTTCCGCAAGGTTTTTAACGAGGCAACAGTGGATCGTGCTACCTTAGAATTGAAGGCCGATCACGAATCGATATCAAAGACTATGTTTATAGTAACCAGATTTCTCTATAATCAACCTCAAATACTGGGGGGGGGGGGGGGGGGGAATTACCCTCGGATATTGAATTATTCTAGCAAGGAATTATACTTTCCTTGCAACTATTTATTGTCTTGGAAAAATTTCCACTTTACAACCCCATTCTTTCGATCTATTATGGAAACAAGCCCAAGGGCCGATTGCAATCGCAGTTCGGATAATCACCCCAACACTTGGGGACTGCCGTCCATAAAATAAACTCGAACAGATGGAACTATTGAACATCGAAGGCGTAAGAACTCTTAGAAAACCCTAGAATTTTAAAGGCCACGACCATACCCACTCGGGGACTATTATCTTAGGCAAGCCTGAATAACTCGGGAAAGTGAGCTCGCTGGGCTACACCCAAACTAAAAGTCTACAGCCCATTTAACACGGTTCGGAGACGTCCAAAATACGTAACACATATAGGACTTCAAAAATGAAAAAATTCTTTCACAACCGGTTCTAAAGGCTACCCTCTGTATAACCTTAAACTGAAGATATTTTCGGGAAAAAACTTCGGTAAACACCGAAACCCGATAACGCCTTAACCCAGATGGGCAATAAAGGCAAGGTTTGTTCCAACCCTCGAACACAACCTTATTATTTTGTATTAAGGCATTCCAACCTTTGTGAATAAACGATCGTCCAAAAACAAAAGAAAGTAAAATACAAAGGCCCAAGGGCTACTTTTACTTTGAGTTCGAGGGATCATTCTCACTCGACTAGAAAGCCTAAGGGCTATCTTATTTCGAGTCCAGGTAAGAACTCACTCGACTATTAAAGCTTAAGGGTTAATTTTATTTTTGAGTTCGAGAAACCAATCTCACTCGGCTATCAAACTTAAGGGTTACCTTTATTCAAGTTCAAATAAATGATCTCACTTGGCACAAAACCGCCTCAGTTCGAATTCAAGCTTTCGATTGAGGTTTACCGATCAGGAATGGTCGAGGATAGTACTTAACATCAGTCCTTACCATCTCAAAGCTTCGAAACCTTTGTATAAACTAACAAAAAGGCAGCAAATTTAGAAGCTATGGAAGGGAAGAAAGTTTTTAACATATGTCTCAAAAACCTTTTAACAAGGGCCATATGGCCCGATTAAGAGTTCTTTACAACGGCCGATCGACTTCAAAATAAAAACAAAAAGTTACAAAAATTACAAAGCCTAAGCAGCATGTTCCTTATTAGAAGAGGCATCGTCGCCCTCAGGGTCTTCTCCGCCGCCGGACTGGCTTATATTCTCGGAGTATTCCTCGGGAAAAGCTAGCTTCCGAGCCTTTGTTTCCTCTGCCTTGGCAATCTCGATTTCAATAGATATATCGAAGTTTTGATCACGGGCCCTCTTGATGGCCTCCCTTCGAGCCTTCCACCTCGCATGATCCAACATGCTCTTGGCCTGCGCTAGGGTGGCTTCAACATCGACCTTGTATTGGGTCGCATTAGCCCGGGCCTTGTTATTGGCCGCGGCCGCCTCAGATCTGGCCACCTAGAGCTCTTTGGCCAAGTTGGCTATATTGAACTGAAGCTCCTCGATTTTCTTTGGCTGAACCGAGGCATTCTCCCTTACAGCCCGAAGCTAAGACTCGACCGACTCCACCTCTGCTTGGACGACCTCCTTTTTTGAAGCTAAGATGTCCATACACCCCTTGAACTTTTCAGCCTCGGATTGTACTTCATCTATTTGCCTTTGAAGGTCATTGATCTGTTCGAACCTCTGTCGAACCTGCAAAATTGGATCATTAGTTGTTATCTCCAACTCGTCTTCACTATCATGAAGCACTCGGAATACCTGCTCGGCTATCTCAGCATGCTCATCTCAAGTCGTCACCAAATCTGTATGAAGCTTCTCACTAAGAAGCTTGTAGGTATTGCATTTCTTAGTGAGGCCCTGAACCTCAGCCTTGCGCTCCTCTTGGATTCGAAGGAAGGCCTCGTGATGCAATATCGGAGCCTACAAGTAAAGAAGAAAATGTTAGTACTATCTACAATTCAAAGTTTTAAAAAGATAATGGAATGGCCCTCAAACTTACCCGATTCAGAGCATGCTGGGCCTTGTTGAACAAACAAGCAACTTCCACCTCATCCATTTTGGCTTTTTCCTCTTCAGTGACCAAGCATCAAAGATAGCTAGCTATCCCTACGGGGGGACAAAGAACCCGAGCATCCTCCGGGACCGAGATTATTATTGATCGGTTACGCCCGGGGTCGATGCCGGGGGCCGAAAACTGATCGGTCAGTTTAAGGCCCGAAGAAGTCTCATTCGAGCACTTCGTCGGTACCTCCAAGTCACCCAGACTGATGACATCTTCCACTCCAACAAAATAGCCACGGAAAGGGTCCTCTGCTCCCTGGACCCCGTCGCCGTGGCAAGTCTCCATCGCCTGAGCATCCTTGATCATCGAATCCGAGAATGAAGGCAACAAGGGGGAATCTCCGATCTCTATTGCCCCAAGTAATTCTTTTGGGGCTCCGCCTACATCTCGGGAAGCTTCGAGCATGGTTTCTACACTAGCATCAACTGCCTCCTCGGTAGCCTCCTCACCTCGAGGTGAAGCATCTTCAGCACTTTCTGGCTCAGGGACTTTGTCTATTCAAGGCTGAGTAGTTTCAGCTCCCGCCGGCCTAGTGTTTCCTTGAATTTTGGTGCCAACTCTCACATGGGTCACCAGCCCGGAGTCTTGTTCTTCTTCTTCTTATTCGTCTTCTTCGGCCTCATCCCTTAGCTGTTAGAGTGACTCTAATGTTAGGCGGATGACGTTCCCCATAAGTTTATGGGGCCTCCTCGCCGGTTTTTTCTCTTCCAGGACCGGAGAGCTCAAAACCCCTTTTCTTTTCTTCTTTTTGGCCTGCTTCGTGGCAGGCGGAGAGAAAAACAACTCTTCTTCAGTAGAGGGCTCATTCCTACATCCTTCCCGAGGCCTATAAAAGGAAAAAGACTAGTAAGTTCAATACGAAGCCCGAATGGAAACCATTATAAAAAAGAAGATTACCATGGTTACGGGCCTCCCATTGACCCTTTGATAACTCCATCCAAGCACGCTCGGAGTAAGACTTCTGCAACACTAAGCCCTCGACCTACTGCCTGAGATCAGGGATTACTTCTTGCACGTGGGCCACAGCTGCAACACAAGAAACATAGATGAGGAAAGAAGATGAGTAGTAAAACGGCAAGGTTAGATATTCAAGGCAAAGCAATACTTATGATTCATGTTCCATTTTCAGGAAACGGCATGTCTTCAACAGGGATTAGGTCCGAAGTCTTTATTCGGACAAATCGGCCCATCCAACCTCGGCCTCGGGTCTCGTCTATGCTCAAGAATGGGAGTTTGGTGGTTATGCGGTAAAGCTTGATCAACCCTCCTCGATAAAGTCGGGGACTGTAGAGACAAATAAGGTGATCGAGGGTAAAAGGATGCCCCTCGATCTTGTTTACAAAATATCGGAAGAGGATCACGATCCTCTAGAATGATTATTGGCCCAAGTAAAGGTTAGTTTTGAAGACTGACAAAGGAACTCAGGTATGAACTAGGTCCATCCCTTGTGTGCACGAAAATGGGCAGATTCGAGATGTGCGATGCACGTGAAGGAGATAAGATTAACTTGGTGTATTTAATATCTCCAAATCGAAAAGGTTGCATAATTGATAAGGAGAAGGACTCCTTAATCAAAGAGAACACTATCCAAGATAGGGAAGGAGTTAGAAGTTGAAATCAACTAGAACTCTTCCACCAAGGAAGAGTTGCATCAGAACTCTAGTTATTTCTTCATCTACTAACTCTATAAATTGCAGGATGTTTTCACATTACAGGTGTTGCACAAAAACACACAAGTTAAAGCAAACCTGAAGCTCATGAACCAGATTGAAGAACCAGCTCCATAAAGAGTTTTATGTGTCTTTCTTTATTTCTAGTTCAAGTGTAGTAGGTGTTTTCATATTGTACCTTCCAGCTTTATCTAGAAGCATTTATAATAGGTACTTTAAGTATTCAAGTTAGGGTTAACTTGAAGTTGTCGCAACAGTTAGAGGTTGGTTGCTACAACGGGATTAGAGGTAATCCTTAGGTTTACAAAGAGTTTTGTAAATGCTGTTTTTGCTCAGTGATTTAGTGAAGTGTTTGGGAAAATCTTACTGAGTAGTAGGTCGTGGTTTTTTCACCTTTTGAGCCAGCTGTTTTCCATGTAAAAATACTTGTGTTCTTTACTTTCTACATTTATTATTCCGCAGCAGTAGTAGAAGGAACACATAGAAGAACCAGGTCCTTCCATAATCAGTTTAAATGAAAAATTGGTCACCACACAAATCACCCCCCCCCCTCTTGTGTGGTATTGAAGTGTAAAACATCAATGATGGATGGATCTGGCCAAGAGTCACATTGTACCTCTTGCAGAAGGCAACGATGATAGGGTCTAAAGGACCCAATGTGAAAGGATAAGTGCAAACACTTAAAAACCCTTCCACATGAGTAGTAATTGATTCCTCAGGCTAGGGCACCACCACGTGATTGTCAACCAAGTTGCAGTCCTTTTTAACTTGGTCGAGGAGATCAGCGGTAATTGTGCATATGTATCTCGACATCGGTTCGCATCGACCCGATGTCGAGGGTGTATTCTCTACCTTAAAATCGGCAGTAGTGGGGCACTTTGTCGGAACAAAGTCCTCTAGGGGAGGTTCCGCCACGGCTCCGTCGCTGGCGGGCCTTAATGAAGAAGCGGTTTCCTTTTGTGGAATGGTTTTTGAAGTCTTAGCCATTTTTGTGAATGGAGAAGAATAAAACGGAGGAGGAACGCTTGGTATTTTGTGATGAAACAAGTAAAGAAACTCAGAGATCTGAAAATACAAAGCTCTGAGGAAGGCAAGGGATTTTGAAGATTAGAGTGAAGAAAATTTGTAAGTAAAATTTGAAAAATAAAGAAAGATATATTTATAGGTTTCAGATGACGCTTCAAATCCGGTAGTGGCCGATCGTCGATTGGCTCGCATTAAATGCCTGGGAAACTGTACCGATGAGACATTTTGGTTACCTCTGTTGCTTACACCATGGTGCTTACATCATGATGTATCCAGGTGAAGATCGAGGACTCAAGTCGTTTCTTGTCATTACTCTCCAAAAAATGAGAGGACTATCTGTATACGGTCAAATTAATATCGGGCTTGCCCTTCTTGTGCAACTGATCAAGGGAGGAGCATGATAAGTCAAGGATCGGCTTCGATTTATATCAAACTGTGGTGCAAGGTTAGGTTGTCAAGCTCGAGACCACGAGACTGATTGAGACCGAGACCGACAAAAATCGAGACCGAATGAGATCGAGATCGATCAAGATTTGGACCGAATAAGATAGAGATCGAATGAATCTTACTGGGTCGAATAACGGAAAGAAGAAATATCCGCAATCGGGCGAGGATCACGACACTAATCTCGGCACGTATCAAGAAGAGGCTGATTAATCAGTCAATCATGAGATTTCTTACTGTATTTAGGATTGTACCAAGAATAGGACTCCCCTACTATATAAAGGGGTTTGACCATTTGTAAAGGGCATCAGATTAACATTACAAAAAGCTATATATTCTCTTTCTCTTAAGCTCTCAATATTTCGGTAACTTTTTTCTTGTATAAACTGAATCTTCACTTGGTTCTAGGGTAATCAAATTCGAGGGCCAAGGCTACTTGATTCATTTGGTTTGCTTTAACTTCTATTTACCGTCAATTTCAATATCAATTTACGTTTTCTCCTAGTTTGTGCCAAGTGAAATCACGTGTCCTTAAAATCACAGTATAAATTCAATTGTTATTCGTTTTTAGGGTAAACAATAGCTTCTCCACCTTCTGCGCACCAAGCCAACACTTTCAACCATTGCTGGGACCATATTCTATATTTGAATATCATATCATTAGCGTAGTTCATTGTTAGTCGAGAACTTTAGACATTCAGTGGTCAATTAACATCATGATTAAGATTACAGAAACAAATAGATGACAGGAATGATTTAGGATTGTGGTAGATCATACCTTTAGACTTTCTCTATGGTAGGCGTAGTTTGCTGGTTTTCGCAGTTTCGTCCATTTTTCACCTTTAGTTGCTACAGCACTGTCTCCTGTTACTTTCTTGACGTATTTATCAACTGGTTGTTTTGGAAAACATTCACCTCTGTTGCTCAACATCTCTTTAACTAGCTCTGGTTCTGCTATTACTGGTATACCCATGCCAATGAAGAAATGTTTGCCTACTCTACAAAGAAAGAGTACAACTTACAAAATTTAAAAAAAAAAAGTATTTAGCTCAATTTTGGCAGGAAAAAACTAATTTTGAGCTGATAGAAGATTGATTAAATATGCGCAAACAGAAAAATTCCAATACCATACAGATTAGCCCATGAGTAAAGATGAGGCAAAATTCTTGGAAATCTGTCATGAGAAAGTTCCATTTTTTCACTAGTGGAGGTCTCTTTCATCTTGGAGATCTCTTTGGCGTTTCCATATAAGAACCGGTAAGAAGGGCCAATGATTTCCTGTGACTCCATGAAGTTTCGCACACACATTGGAGTCCACCATACTCTGTGAAGTAACTTGGAGAGAGTGAAATGAAAATTGATGTATTTAACCATAAATACTACACTACTAGAAATCGATAAATACCGACCAGAAAAATTGATCAACGTTGGTCGGCTATGGCCAATTACCGACCAAAACGCGTCCAAATACGTTTGGTCGCTATTTTGATGGTCGTTTTAATATACCGACCAAGGTTGGTCGGTATGTTAAAACGACCATCTGAAGAATTTAAAACATTTACCGACCAACTTTGATCGGAAACATATTTTTAATAATTTAATTTTACCGACCAAAGTTGGTCGGTGTATTTAAATTATATTTTTTATTAATTATTATATTTTAAAAAATACCGACCAAAGTTGGTCGGTAAATGAAAAAATATATATTTCTTAAAAAATTAAAATTTAACAATACCGACCAAAGTTGGTCGGTAATGTTGAATTCTGGGAATTCCTTGTTCATTAACCGACCAACTTTCGTCGGTAATTGTAAATTTTTTATTTTTTTTAATGACAGACCAACATTGGTCGGTAATTTGCAGAAAAATATTTTTTTTATTAGAAACCGACCAACTTTGGTCGGTTTTCTGGGTTTTAATTTTAGCATAAAATGCCTGTTTTGGCAGCTACACCACCTGCCAGCATACCAATACACCTAATAGCAACATAAAACAACAACAACAACAACACAACAACAACAACAACAACACAACAACAATCAATAAATACATTAAAACTAACAAATTAAAGTTCAATTGAACATAAAAATCCAAAACCAAGTTAAAACTTATTACAACTAGTTCAAAACTGGTTCTATTTGTCGAGTTCAAAGTATATAAAAGTCATGGAGTTTTTTCTACAACATCATCATCACCGTCTGATGAACTTTCATTTACAAGACGGTATAGAGAAGGGTCTTGTGGAGGACGGGAAGAACGATCACGGGGAGGACGGGAGGAACGATCACCGGGAGGACGGGAGGAACGATCACGTGCAGGTCGAGCCTCTAGCGATGACTCAGGAGACCAGGGCAACGGAAAAGCTCCAGTAGATAGGAGAGTTCTGATCTGAGCTTGCATGCCAAGGAATTGAGCATCTCTAACCCTTTCTCTTTCCTTGGCCGCTTCTAGCTCGGATGTGAGCTTTGTCACAGTCTCCCGCATAGCGGAGAGGCTCTCCCCATTAAGTTGCTCGCCTTGCGAGGAAGACCCTATTCCTTGCATTCCACACTTATAGCGATGCAACTTTTTAGTAGGAAGCCCGTATACCTTCCCCCATTTTGGAATGCCAGCAGACTCCATCCATATTCTTTCAGCATCCTCGTCCGAAGGTTGGGATGGCTCGCCCGATTCACCAGCTGGCTGAGTGCGGATGAATTCCTCCACGTTAGTTTGGTAGCGACCCTATACGAAAATTTAAATTGAATTTGTATTTCAAAATTTATATAAAAGTAAATTAAAATACTTAAAGAAAAGTGAAAGCTTACATATACAGTCGAGGCCCGGTCCTCGACCCACCTTTCTTGATCCGTCTCTTTCTTCTTCTTTACAATATGCGTCTCCTTGAGTAGCTCATCATGGTTCATTGGACGCCCCAACATCTTTTCCTGAAAAAAAATTAATTTAGTTAATAAATAGAATAGATATACTTTAAAGAATAAAATAATTTAAGCAACTACGTACCAATCTTCTTTTTATTGTCCCTAGGCTGATCGCACCTCCAGTGTGCAAGGAGCCTCCCTTCTCAGATGCACGAGCTTTCTTTCCTTTTTCGCCTTTCTCTAAGAACTATGCGGTAAGCCATTGCCTTTGCAAATCATCCCATAAATTTTGAAGTAACCAGCCAGGCTTCTTGTTCTTCTTTCCAGCATCGGAGAAAGCATCCGACAATCGCTTGCGAGCTTTATGATGAAAATTTGCAGCCACTTCCGCGCTATAGCGGTATTTCCATACACACTTGCTTTTGTATTTGAACAGTTAAATATTATATGGAAACATCATAAATATAAATAATTAAACTGCTTAAAAGAATATTTATACCTTAAATTGATCGAAAATTTGCTCCTTCAACGAGAATGGGAAATCAGTCCAAGTCGCATAAGGCCCATCATAAAGCTTTATGATGGCTTTGGTGATATCCTCGTAGTCTTATTACTCGGGATGAACCTACAATTTAATAATAAAAACAAATTAATATCTTAGTAAAAATGTTACAAAGCAATAAACGCAAAAATAACAAATAACTCTTATCCATCAACCTCAGGGGCTATGATGATCCTGCCATATTGGTCATAATGCACTTCCTCGTCATCATCATCATCATTGTCCGAAGCATGTGTATCAGAGTCATGTGTGGACGGTGTAGGGGGGTCAGAGCTACTACCTCGCAGGCGAAGGCCTGAAATAGATGGAGTTGCTGATGAAGATGGCTGTGATCCTTGTGACTACGACATGTCTAGATGGACCCCAAGTGGCTGTGACCCGAGCGGCTGTCACATGGATGGATGCGATCCATGTGGCTGTGATATGTAGGGATGTGATATAGATGGCTGCGATCCACGTAGTCGTGAGGCAGCTGGACTGTATGTCGTACGTATAGTCCTATGGCCCTGTGATGAAAGACCCGGTGTTTGGATGAAAGTGTAGGGCTCGTGATGCTGTGGCAGCTCAGTATAGCCGTAGGGTGGAGGATAAGACATAGGCATCTCTAAAGAGGGTGGAAAAGAGGGAGTATTATTATCTACCCTCCTCTTTCCCTTCCTAGCCTTTTCTAGACCCCGAGAATCATTAGGGTCATTGTTACCTTGACCCTTGCCTGCCATTTGCGTAATATAATACATATTTAGATTGAAACATATAAGAAACTAGCTATAAAACGAGAGTGCTTTAAAAAACCAACTTTTTAAAGCTCATCGACGTATTGTTCCTCGTCCGAGAATTCTTCGTCCTCACTTGTTTGAGCTTCATCAGTTTGATTCTTAGTCCTCATTTTCTATAATTGTCACTTCATTTATATCAACTTCTTCCAATATGCGTTCAGGATGTTCCAAATCATTTTCTAACTGATCGTCCACTATTTGGTGAACACTAGAGATATCGTTTTGATATGCAACATCTAACACATTCTCGACTTCCATCCTACCTACAGGCTTAGTTTTTATTACAACCCACCAATCGGACTTATTCCACCTCAATGGATAAGGAGCATAATACACTTGCCTAATATTATGTGCAATTAAGAAAGGATCATAGCGATCATACTCCCTCGTAAGATAAACCTCAATTATGTTGTATTGGTTGTGTACTCTTGTAACTCTTGTTGGATTTGGGTAAAACCTGTCACGACCCAAAATCCACTAAGGGTCGTGATGGTGCGAGACACCGCTGTCAGGCAAGCCAATCATAAATACTTAATTAAATTCTCATTTAAATAATTATGAAAACTATGATTTTCCTTCGATTTGGCTAGTAAAAGATAATCTTTACAAAATAGATGAAAGAATGTTTAGAAGTTAATACAGAATACCCCATAATTATCCCAGAACCCGGTGTCACAAGTGCATGAGCAATTTCTAGGAAATAATGTAATACAACAACTGTCCGTAATACAAATTGGACAGAAAAGAAAATACAGTACAATACTCTGAAGGAGACTCTGCTGGCTGCGGGTAGTCTTGAGAGGTGCAGCTCACCTAAGTCTCCGTATCAACCATGCCGCCGCGCCTAACAAGGCCACTAGACATATATGTGTCTGTGTAAAAAAAATGCATAGCAAGTGTAGTATGAGTACAAAAACAACGTGTACTCAGTAAGAATCCCGTCTAATCTCGAAGTAATAGAGACGAGAGGTCGACTTCGACACTTACTAGTGATCCAATAAAAATATACCAGTAATTTAGTAAATCGAGGATTTCCATAAAAATGACTATAACTCAAATAGCACGAGGCAAGTAAACAATTCTTTCATTTAGAGGAAATTCCCAAATTCATTTTCATCATTTATACATTTATCTCAGGCCAGGCAAATATTAACATCTATGAATTTCAAGGCAAGCAATACAAGCATGCGCAAATCATGCCGAGGTCGTACGGCCCGATCCAACAAATATTTAAATTGTGCACTGCCAGAGGATCGATTGGCGCGAACTATAGATGCATCTATTTAATCTACCAAGAGAACCATAGCAACAGGCAAATAACTTCTCATAACCGTGGAACATTCAAATCCTCAAGTAGTGGTCTGAACCACCATAACCCTTCCGGGATCCACCTACACATACAGGCCATACTACTTGAATACTTCCAACTAAAATCAATTATGGCGGCTGTCGAGCCTCGCACGCACCACCACAAATCACATGCACAACTTAATCACGCTGAAGGAACTAATTACCTCCACCATTATACCAATTCAACCATGATTAACCAATCTAACTTCTTTTGATTAATCCTTATCTTGTCTCAGAGTTAATATTAGCTCCATTCCTTACATCACCAACCTAAATCCGCACTCATTTTAAGTGACCCCATTCCATGAGACCACATTGTATCCAAACCCATGAACCGTTTCATACCCTCCTTGCACGTACATTCGCAACTTCAACCGATACACCCATTCTGATAATTCCACTACGAATCCGAAGTCATCTTCTCTCTTTCCTCCAAATGCTACAGTGCAAGCCGAAAGTATCATAGAACATCCTGAGCCTCTCATCATAATCTGCTACAAAAGTTCGATCCTTAACTATACTGCGGGCTTGAATACTTAGGCACCGCATTTTTAACCTTTGAATCCACTAGGACCGCTATTGAGAGTCACCCACTCTGGCTTGACCCCGAATATAATCAACACCAAGGCTCCGCTGGCACATGAACACCCATCTCCATGGTGCACTCGATTGAATTACTTCCTTGTAAATCACCTCCGTACGACACACAAATCCTGAGTCTTCCCAAAGCTTGAACATGAGCCAATAAGGCCAGCTATAGCACA
Organism: Nicotiana attenuata; assembly: GCF_001879085.1. NCBI lineage: Eukaryota > Viridiplantae > Streptophyta > Magnoliopsida > Solanales > Solanaceae > Nicotiana > Nicotiana attenuata. The sequence goes on from NC_031990.1 coordinate 6,693,559, forward strand.
CCTTTACCAATTCCTTCGCTCAAATTGCCACTTATGTTCTTTTCCCCTTAGCCGAAATAACTTACCAACACGCCGATAACCCGAAACCTCACAAGAAGATAACCATACAACCCAATCGTAGGCGGTGGGACTCTCCCACTTAGCTTGAAACCACCATTACACAACTCCAGAACCCGCCAAAATTCCTTATCTCTTATTGACATAACCTTTCGCAATCAACCGCCAAATTCCCCGAAATCCTTTTATAAAATCCTTTATGAATAATCTGAATCCTTAACCGCATTCACATGACCGATCTCCTTAACGCAGCCGGTAGAATCCTTCACAGAAGCTTCGCCAACCACACGACCGTTGATCTGCTCATAGGAGACAACCCCAACTGTGGAAACTACGCATCGACATCTTCTAACGTCGCTGCACGGGGTAAAATCACTATGACTTCAATAACCCATCCTGAGCCCGTACTCATTCACCAATTTTACTAGTCCATTCATTTCTTATGGACATCAACTAAATGTGCGATAATATCTTCCAATTCTAAGTCATGTTGTATCCTTCTTCATATCAAGCAACTCCTTCCTGTCGTATCAAATCTCTCGCCGTATGCTAGCCAATATTTTAAATTAAGCTCGTAGTCCCATTCACCGTCCCACCAAAATTCCCAAATCACTCCAAACATTCCTCAAGGGGGTGTAGTTATCCTGCCACTGAATCCACGTGCTGCTCTGCCACTCTCCCACTTTGGCAAAACCCTCTTCTTTAAGCAACTATTCGACTTCTGCTTCTTACACCTGGCCTTCTAGAAGTTTAACCACCGCACGACACTTCCCACATGTCCTTCATCATCCTTCGCCGCGCAGCTGATGCCTTCGATCAAAAATCTTACTCAGTAGCTCTTGAAGCAATAGACCACTACTAACTTTAAACCTCTCCGGAGATCATCTCTTCTCGAGCCACCAACATCATAAACATTGATTCAATCCCGAACCACCGCACCCCGCAATCTCTGGTAGCCGCTTCTCCATTGCTATCTAACAATATCCTGCCCCAAAGGCGAATTGTAGAAGGTCTTAACACCAGCGAACTTAGCACATTCAACAAGGACAACGACACCTCGTCACGGGTGAAAATTCCACCACACTGGCAAATACCATGCCTCGCTACTCCATCAACCAAAATCTGAACATTCTTAGCCCGATTGCCTTTCACCTGCCGGGAATAAAATATCGAATCTCTAAATCATGCACTGAGTAAACCTCCCTTTGAGTCATTCACTGCCCCGACACATAGGCAAGCATCCTACCATCACATCAATAATGCACGACAACTGTTCATAAGTATCATGGTAACTTCTGCCTAGCCTCAGAGCTCTAAGAAGTACAACGACTGAGCAGAAACGAAAGAGTATCCTTCCACAAGGCAACGACAATAGTCAAATCAACTACGCTGGGAGAAGCATCCCGTACCACCTCTGTAGTACCTTTAAAATTTCCCAATTCTTGATTTATAATAAGCACTCCACGTCGCATAAGATTGAATAGGAAGGAAATAAAGGCATAAACCTCAAAGGAATCAAACCGCACGATGAGGAATCAAGAAGGGAAGTACTCCTAACAGCCCTGTAGCCTCCCAAAGATAAGTACAAACGTCTCCGTACCGATCCGCGAGACTCTACTAGACTTGCTCATGACTCGTGAGACCTAAGGGAACCTAGTGCTCTAATACCATGTTGTCACGACCCAAAATCTACTAAGGGTCGTGATGGCGCCGGACACCGCTGTCAGGCAAGCCAATCATAAATACTTAATTAAATTTTCGTTTAAATAATTGTGAAAACTATGATTTTCCTTCAATTTGGCTAGTAAAAGATAATCTTTACCAAATAAATAAAAGAATGTTTAGAAGTTAAAACAGAATACCCCATAATCATCCCAGAACCCGGTGTCACAAGTGCATTAGCAATTTTTAGGAAATAATGTAATACAACAACTGTCCGGAATACAAATTGGACAGAAAAGAAAGTACAGTACAATACTCTGAAGGAGACTCTGCTGGCTCTGGGTCGTCTCGATAGGTGCAGCTCACCTAAGTCTTCGTATCAACCATGCCGCCGCGCCCAACTAGGCCACTGGACATATATGTGCCTGTGCAACAAAAATGCACAGCAAGTGCAGTATGAGTACAAAAACAACGTGTACTCAGTAAGTATCCCGTCTAATCTCGAAGAAGTAGAGACGAGAGGTCGACTTCGACACTTACTAGTGGTCCAATGATAATATACCAATAATTTACTAAATCGAGGATTTTCATAAAAATGACTATAACTCAAATAGCATGAGGCAAGTAAACAATTCTTTCGTTTATAGGAAATTCCCAAATTCATTTTCATCATTTATACATTTATCTCAGGCCAGGCAAATATTAACATCTATGAATTTCAAGGCAAGCAATACAAGCATGCGCAAATCATGCCGAGGTCGTACGGCCCGATCCAACAAATATTTAAATTGTGCACTGCCAGAGGATCGATTGGCGCGAACCATAGATGCATCTATTTAATCTACCAAGGCGTTTGACCCATTGCACAATGGATAAACACATTCAAACAGTCAAATCAATAATTCATCAAGTAGCAATTATTCAGGAAAAGGCAAGCTTCTCTTTAAAAGTCAAGAAATGATGTCTAGCCTTTTAGAAATTTATTTATATGTTCGATATGTTTTAAGCATTTTTAAGCTGACAATAAGGTTGCAAATATTTCAAGTAAAGCATGCTTTTGGGCCCTAGACTACCCGGACGTAAGCATAATAATAGCTACGCACGGACTCTCGTCACCTCGTGCGTACGTAGCCCCCACAAATAGGAGCACATATCTACTTAATTCACCTATGTGGACGATTCCCTCTTACAAGGTTTGAAAGGAGACTCACCTCACTCCAAAGTTCCATAACCGGCATTCCACGCCCTTCCGAAGACTCAAATCGATGCATAACGCTCCAAAACTAGCCAACAATTATGTAAACCTATTAACATATGTTCAATTACTCATAATAACCCAATTGATAACAATTTATAACCCTGATCGAAAAGTTGANAATCATTGTAAATTTTAGTTGTCGGGTTCTTTTAGGGATTGATAGACTTGTGAAGATCCTAATTAGTATATATAATTTATCATCAAATATATCTGTTTGTAAATTGATTCAACGACTTATAACTTACTTAGATGCATCGTTGAATAGTAAAAACAAAATGTTTGACATATCTCTCTCTCTCTCTCTCTCTCTCTCTCTCTCTCTCCCTCTCTCTCTCTCTCCCTCTCTATCTATCTATCTATCTATCTATCTATCTATATCTATATATATATATATATAGAGAGAGAGATAAAACACCCGCTTCGTTGTACTACTTTAACTACACATATAACATGTTATAGTATATGTTAGTGTATTCATTATTTGTATTACAAAAGTGTTAACGGTTTACATTTATATTATTTAGATAGTAAATATAAAAGTGATTCATAATTTTGACCAATGTTCACTTAATAACCAACCAACTTTGGTCTATTATTTTCCAGAAATTAAAATATACCGACCAAAGTTGGTTGGTAAATGCTTCCCCTGAATTAACCGACCAACTTTGGTAAATCGAGGATTTTCATAAAAATGAGTATAACTCAAATAGCATGAGGCAAGTAAACAATTCTTTTGTTTATAGGAAATTCCCAAATTCATTTTCATCATTTATACATTTATCTCAGGCCAGGCAAATATTAACATCTATGAATTTCAAGGCAAGCAATACAAGCATGCGCAAATCATGTCGAGGTCGTACGGCCCGATCCAACAAATATTTAAAATGTGCACTGCCAGAGGATCGAATGGCGCGAACCATAGATGCATCCATTTAATCTACCGAGGCGTTTAACCCATTCCACAATGGATAAACACATTCAAACAGTCAAATCAAGAATTCATCAAGTAGCAATTATTCAGGAAAAGGCAAGCTTCTCTTTAAAAGTCAAGAAATGATGTCTATCCTTTAGAAATTTATTTATATGTTCGATATGTTTTAAGCATTTTTAAGCTGACAATAAGGTTGCAATATTACAAGTAAAGCATGCTTTTGGGCCCTAGACTACCCGGACTTAAGCATAATAGTAGCTACGGACGGACTCTCGTCACCTCGTGCGTATGTAACCCCCACAAATAGGAGCACATATCTACTTAATTCACCTATGTGGACGATTCCCTCTTACAAGGTTTGAAAGGAGACTCACCTCACTCCAAAGTTCCATAACCGGCATTCCACGCTCTTCCGAAGACTCAAATCGATGCATAACGCTCCAAAACTAGCCAACAATTATGTAAACCTATTAACATATGTTCAATTACTCATAATAACCCAATTGATAACAATTTATAACCCTGATCGAAAAGTTGACAAAATCGCCCTCAGGCCCACTTGCCCGGATTCCGAAATTTTTCAAAGATAAAGTTTACCCACAACCTCACGAACTCAAATATATAATTTGCTCTCAATTTCATGTCCAAAATCGTGGTCAAAATCCAAGGATACAAATTTCCTAGGTTTTCTTCAAAATCCCAAAATTTCTACTAATTTACATCATTTTCCATGTTAAAATCTAGATATAATCCAAGTATTTAACTCAAAACTAGTAGAAACCACTTACCTTGACATGGATGATAAAGATGGAGCTCCAAAATCGCCCAAAGATCGGCTCCCATGGAGGAAATGGGGTTGAAATGAACCAAACACCCGTTTTAAAAAACCTTACTGCCTCCAGCATTTTCGCACCTGCGGTCACTCGACCGCTTCTGCGGCTCCACAGGTGCGGCCGCTCTACCGCTCCTGCTGTTTCTCACCAGGCTCCCCTTACCGCTTCTGCGCCTCAACTACCGCAGGTGCGGTCCCGCTTCTACGGCTACATGACTGCATCTGCGGTCTCTTCACTTCTTGCCAAACACCGCATCTGCGCCCCCTCCTAGCCGCTTCTGCGGCCCAAGTCTCGCAGGTGCCTTTTCACCAAGAGGCAACGGTTTCAGCTCTTCCTCCAACTTCCAATTCGATCAGTTAACTACCCGGAATCCACCCGAGGCCCCCAGGACCCCATCCAATCACACCAACCAGTCCCAAAACACATTACGAACTTGCTCGAGGCCTCAAATCACATCAAACGACGCTAAAATCACGAATCACACCCCAAATCAAACTTGATGAACTTGACAAATTCAAACTTCAACATTCGATGCCGAAACCTATCAAATCACATCCGATTGACCTCAAATTTTACACACAAGTCATATTTGACATTACGGACCTACTCCAACTTCCAGAATCGGAATCCGACCCCGATATAAAAAAGTCCACTTCCGGTCAACCTCCCCAAAAACCTTCAAATTCCTCTCTTTAGCCAAATGACTCCAAAATGACCCACGAACCTCCGAATTCACTTTCTATCGCGCTCCCAACTGACGATCTGGCTAATTCTATATACAACTATCTACTTTTATTCTATTATATATAAAGGCGTAAGGGTGACCAGAATTACCATACGGAGCTATTCCCAGAATCGGAATCCCAAACGAACATGGATAACACTGAAATGCACTTCAACCCAAACTTATGAAATTCTTTCAAAAATGCCAACTTCCACAATAGTGTTAATAAAATTCATAAGTTAGTATAACTTACAAACATTATTTACCTACATAGTGTTAGCACATTATCAAGATAAACTTACAAATTTTTTGAACCACGTATCAAATCTCGTATATACAGCATCATGGCCAAATTGACCCACGAAGTGGCTGTGACATATCAATATTTTTAGTAGTTGCATCAAGATGCAATCATTGTAAATTTTAGTTGTCGGGTTCTTTTAGGGATTGATAGACTTGTGAAGATCCTAATTAGTATATATAATTTATCATCAAATATATCTGTTTGTAAATTGATTCATCGACTTATAACTTACTTAGATGCATCGTTGAATATTAAAACAAAATGTTTGACCTATCTCTCTCTCTCTCTCTCTCTCTATCTATCTATCTGTCTATCTATCTATCTATATATATATATATATAGATAAAACACCCGCTTCGTTGTACTACTTTAACTACACATATAACATGTTATAGTAATGTTACTGTATTCATTATTTGTATTACAAAAGTGTTAACGGTTTACATTTATATTATTTAGATAGTAAATATAAAAGTGATTCATAATTTTGACCAATGTTCACTTAATAACCGACCAACTTTGGTCGGTTATTTTCCAGAAATTAAAATATACCGACCAAAGTTGGTCGGTAAATGCTTCCGTTGAATTAACCGACCAACTTTGGTAAATCGAGGATTTTCATAAAAATGACTATAACTCAAATAGCATGAGGCAAGTAAACAATTCTTTCGTTTATAGGAAATTCCCAAATTCATTTTCATCATTTATACATTTATCTCAGGCCAGGAAAATGTTAACATCTATGAATTTCAAGGCAAGCAATACAAGCATGCGCAAATCATGCCGAGGTCGTACGGCCCGATCCAACAAATATTTAAAATGTGCACTGCCAGAGGATCGAATGGCGCGAACCATAGATGCATCCATTTAATCTACCGAGGCGCTTGACCCATTCCACAATGGATAAACACATTCAAACAGTCAAATCAAGAATTCATCAAGTAGCAATTATTCAGGAAAAGGCAAGCTTCTCTTTTAAAAGTCAAGAAATGATGTCTATCCTTTTAGAAATTTATTTATATGTTCGATATGTTTTAAGCATTTTTAAGCTGACAATAAGGTTGCAAATATTACAAGTAAAGCATGCTTTTGGGCCCTAGACTACCCGGACTTAAGCATAATAGTAGCTACGGACGGACTCTCGTCACCTCGTGTGTACGTTGCCCCCACAAATAGGAGCACATATCTAATTAATTCACCTATGTGGACAATTCCCTCTTACAAGGTTAGAAAGGAGACTCACCTCACTCCAAAGTTCCATAACCGGCATTCCACGCCCTTTTGAAGACTCAAATCGATGCATACCGCTCCAAAACTAGCCAACAATTATGTAAACCTATTAACATATGTTCAATTACTCATAATAACCTAATTTATAACAATTTATAACCCTGATCGAAAAGTTGACAAAATCTCCCACAGGCCGTGCCCGGATTCCGAAATTTTTCGAAGATAAAGTTTACCCACAACCTCACGAACTCAAATATATAATTTGCTCTCAATTTCATGTCCAAAATCGTGGTCAAAATCCAAGAATACGAATTTTCTAGGTTTTCTTCAAAATCCCAAAATTTCTACTAATTTACATGATTTTCCATGTTAAAATCTAGATATAATCCAAGTATTTAACTCAAAACTAGTAGAAACCACTTACCTTGACATGGATGACAAAGATGAAGCTCCAAAATCGCCCAAAGATCGGCTCCCATGGAGGAAATGGGGTTGAAATGAACCAAACCCCCGTTTTAAACAACCTTACTGCCTCCAGCATTTCCGCACCAGCGGTCACACGACTGCTTCTGCGGCTCCACAGGTCCGGCCGCTCTACCGCTCCTGCGGTTTCTCAACAGGCTCCCCTTTCCGCTTTTGCGCCTCAACTACCGCAGGTGCGATCCCGCTTCTGCGGCTACATGACTGCATCTGCGGTCTCTTCACTTCTTTCCAAACACCGCATCTGCGCCCCCTCCTAGCCGCTCCTGCGCCCCAAGTCTCGCAGGTGCCTTTACACGTGGAGGCAGCGGCTTCAGCTCTTCCTCCAACTTCCAATTCGATAAGTTAACCACCCGGAATCCACCCGAGGCCCCCGGGACCCCATCCAATTACACCAACCAGTCCCAAAACACATTACGAACTTGCTCGAGGCCTCAAATCACATCAAACAACGCTAAAATCACGAATCACACCCCAAATCAAACTTGATGAACTTGAGAAATTCAAACTTCAACATTCGATGCCGAAACCTATCAAATCACATCCGATTGACCTCAAATTTTTCACACAAGTCATATTCGACATTACGGACCTACTCCAACTTCCGGAATCTGAATCCGACCCCGATATAAAAAAGTCCACTTCCGGTCAAACTCCTCAAAAACCTTCAAATTCCTATCTTTAGCCAATTGACTCCAAAATGACCCACGAACCTCCGAATTCACTTTCTATCGCGCTCCCAACATTAGATCTGGATAATTCAATATACAACTATCTAATTTTATTCTATTATATATAAAGGCGTAAGGGTGACCAGAATCACCATACGGAGCTATTCCCAGACTCGGAATCCCAAACGGACATCGATAACACTGAAATGCACTTCAACCTAAACTTATGAAATTCTTTCAAAAAAGCCAACTTCCACAATAGTGTTAAAAAAATTCATAAGTTAGTATAATTTACAAACATTATTTACCTACATAGTGTTAGAACATTATCAGGATAAACTTACAAATTTTTTGGACCACGTATCAAATCTCGTATATACAGCATCATGGCCAAATTGACCGACGAAGTGACTGTGACATATCAATATTTTTAGTAGTTGCATCAAGATGCAACCATTGTAAATTTTAGTTGTCGGGTTCTTTTAGGGATTGATAGACTTGTGAAGATCCTAATTAGTGTATATAATTTATCATCAAATATATATGTTTGTAAATTGATTCATCGACTTATAACTTTCTTAGACGCATCATTGAATATTAAAAACAAAATGTTTGACCTATCTCTCTCTCTCTCTCTCTCTCTCTCTCTCTATATATATATATATATATATATATATATATATATATATATATATATATATATATATATATATATATATATATATATGTAGATAAAACACCCGCTTCGTTGTACTCCTTTAACTACACATATAGCATGTTATAGTATATGTTAGTGTATTCATTATCTGTATTACAAAAGTGTTAACGATTTACAAAAATTTCTTTAAATTTTATAAAATATTTTAAATAATAATATAACTAATAAAATTTTAATTTGGGCCCACATTACCGATCAAAGTTGGTCGGTAAAAGCTTCCCCTGAATTAACCGACCAACTTTGGTCGGTAATTTTAAATAAAATTTCTTTAAATTTTTTAAAATATTTTAAATAATATAACTATTAAAATTTTACAAATTGGGTCCACATTACCGATCAAAGTTGGTCGGTAATGTGAATGTTTCTTTGACTAAGCAAGTCTGACCAGCTCGGTTAACTTGTTGACCAACTTACCGACCAAAGTTGGTCGGTATTTTTTTAAAAAATAAATATAAAATATTTTTCTCCCAGTTTCCGTCCAACTTTGGTCGCTTTTCTGACCGACCAACGTTGTTCTGGAAATTTTGGGCGGTATTTACCGGATTTCTAGTAGTGTTAGTTTAGGAGATTTACGGGTTTCTCCGTAGCAGAACCATGGCTTGTGGCACCGGTCATTGGAATCGTCACAAGATGGATGAACTCCCTAGCCGTTCTCTAGACGATTTAGAGTGTATATCTTCCAACACCCATAGCGGTGTTTATATAAACAGGTCTAAGGTATGGTTAGAGTAACTAATGGGCCAGCTCACTTTGCTAGCACCCCTTATAGGTGATGTTTTACACTTCAATACCACACAAGAGGGGGGTGATTTGTGTGGTGACCAATTTTTCGCTTAAACTGATTATGGAAGGACCTAGTTCTTCTATGTGTTCCTTCTACTACTGTTGTGGAATAATAAATGTAGAAAGTAAAAAACACAAGTATTTTTACGTGGAAAATACCCGGCTCAAAAGGTGAAAAAAACCACGACCTACTACTCAATAAGATTTTCCCCAACACTTCACTAAATCACCGAGCTAAAACAGCATTTACAAAACTCTTTGTAAACCTAAAGATTACCTCTAATCCCGTTGTAGCAACCAACCTCTAACTGTTGTGACAACTTCAAGTTAACTCTAACTTGAATACTCAAAGTACTTATTACAATTGCTTCTAGATAAAGCTAAAAGGTACAATATGAAAACACCTACTACAATTGAACTAGAAATAAAGAAAGACACTTAAAACTCTTTATGGGGCTGGTTCTTCAATCTGGTTAATGTAGCTTCAGGTTTGCACACTTGAATCACACACGAACTGCTTGCAAAAAGCCTTGCTATTTTTCTATCAATTCAAGTTTAACTTCTGCGTTTTTGTGCAACACCTATAAAAGAGAACAACAATAATATTTATAGAGTTAGTAAATAAAGATAGAATTTTGATGCTACTCTTCCTTGGTGGAAGAGTTCTAGTTGATTTCAACTTCTAACTCCTTCCCTATCTTGGATAGTGTTCTCTTTGATTAAGGAGTCCTTCCCCTTATAAATTATGCAACCTTTTCAATCAGGAGATATCAAATACGCCAATTTAAGCTTATCTCCTTCACGTGCATCCCACATGCTCGAATCTGCCCGTTTCTATGCACACAAGGGATGGACCTGGTTCATGCCTGAGTTCCTTTGTTAGTCTTCAAAACTAATCTTTACTTGGGCCAACAAATTCCCCCTTTTTGATGATGACAAACTCTGTGCTTTTCATAAGCTTAGGCTCTGTTTCAACTCAGCTCAACATCAACAGAATGTTAGGCATTTTTCCTTTTTATCACTTATCATCAAGGACCAGGTACATTAGGTTATAAACATCACTTGTTCAATGCTAAACAACACTTGTTTCAAGCACAACCTATTTTTCCCCTTTTGTAATCATCGAAAAGTTGCATAAAAATGTGAGATAACTAGATTTTAAAGCTTACTCATGGCCACTAGGGCTACTTCAAATGCAATCATGGATTAATCATCATAGATCAAGCTAAGAATTTTGACCATCAAAGAAATATAAACAAACAATTAGAGCAAAAGACAGTGAATTTCACTGATGATTGATAAGATTCTACCACAAAGCATAAGAAGAAATAAAAATATTGAAAACATGAGCGAAAGAAACAAAAAGTTCCAAATTGGGTCATTGGTTGATCTACACTAGGCTAGGAGTTAAGGCCTGGAAGAGGTAGGGGCTGGGTTATTTGCTTGGAGAAGTATCAACATGTCTTGAAGAATTTCATCATTCTTCTCCTTTTCCCTTGCAAGTTCAATTCTGAGAACATCTCTCTCAGATTCTACCTCAACTACTCGTGTCTTCATCCTTGCTATCTCAGCATCCTTTGACTCAGTCTCTTGCATCAAGGATCTAACCTTGCTATTCATTGTTACCTTTTGGATGAACTAGGTTCTTTAGGAGTGGCATTGACTTCATAATCTCAAGCAAGCAGAGTATTAATCCCAAAATGATCCTTGTTTGTACTAATCTCCCACTTCTTCATAGGTACCTTAAAATGTGCAAGTACCTTTGTGAGAATGAAGCCATAGGGAATGGCATGAGTTTTGGTGCCATTGATAACCCTCAGCAGCTTCCCCAGACCCACTTCCCCCTGTTTTGCTCACACTCTCTTCTATTTTAGTAAATTCCTCTCCCCAAACAACCATTACACCAATTTCTTATGTTAGACCAATAGGAGTGGGTGAAGAATCCACCACTGTTTTACCCTTTCCTCTGACAGCACTCCTAGCACCCTTGCTCTCTTTTTCTTTTCCCTTTTTATTTTTACCACCAACTTCTCTAGATTCTTTAGTCTCAACACCTGCTATAGATCCTACCAGTACAAATCTATTCTCCAAATTTGCAGCAACTTCAGAAATTATCTCAGGAGTAACTTTAGAATCAGAAGATACCTGTTCGGTTTTGGAAGAACTACTTTCCTCCCCCTTAGTAGCAGACTTAAATGAATTTTTAGATTTCTGGGATTCTTTTTCCCTACCTGCTTTCAATTGCCTATTTATTTTCTTGATCTGCTCTCCTTCAACGACAATCTTACGAGCCATCATCTTTACTCTACTTTTCTTAGAGATTGATGTGGTTGAAGGAGTGGTAGAAGGTGTGGAAGTGGTTTCCTGTGGTGGTGATGAAGGATTTTCAAAGTTATTCGACATATCTGGGCTAGGGTATGGAAGAGAAGAGAATTAGATTGTGTTTGGAAGATGAAAGAAGAATGAGAGTTTTTGACGGCTTGAGAGAGATGAAGTAAGGAATACACTAAAACTGATCAATATAAAGAGAATAATTGATGGGGTAACTACAGCTTTTCAGACTCTTAGAAGTCTAATCAAACTGAAAATCAGTTTTGAAGAGACGTTGGAGTGTATCCCTAGAATCTAGGTACTTCCATTCGGTTGGGACTCTTTTGAACAGGATTGGTTCACTTGTAACGAATAAGTCCAAAAGGAGTTTGGAATTAGGTAGGACTCTGGTCATGATCCAAATATAATTATTTCAATTTTATGCAGAGTGTAGAAAACATACCTATTTATCTTGATGAACCAGGTTCTTCACTGAAAATTCTCTTGTGTAAGTCTAAATTTGCCAAAATAGAGAAAATATCATTAGAGATTAATGGGTCATTTTAGCACATGGCACATGAGTATACTGTTGAATGTATGAGACTGAGCAAGATTTAATCTAATTATATACAAAATTTATAGACATTCTAAACAATAATTGTTTTTTCTCAAATATAAATTTTTTTCTTCAATATTTTTTTCGTTTAACTTTGAACTGGTCCTGTTAGGTGATCTTAATCATCCCTAATTCCAACCCGTTCCTCTCAAAGTGATCTCCACTTAAGGCTTTTGTTTTTGGAAACCCATTTTGTGCAAATTACTGATATGTCCTTGGGTCTTGGTACTAGATGCCAAACTCGACTCCTTTCGAATTGGTTGAGTTCATCTTGCATTGCATTTACCCAGTCTACATCCTGCAAAGCCTCGGCAACATTTTTTTTAGGTTGAAAAAGAGATAAGAAAGCATCAAAAGCACAAAGATTCTTTAATAGAGATCTGGTGTTGATTCCAGAGATTGGGTCAGTGATTATATTCTCAATGGGATGAGAACTTTGATACTTGTAAGATTTTACAACCAATTGATTTCCCCTTGATGTTCTTTCAATGCTTTGTTGCTGTGGAATAGGTTCATGGACAGGTTCCATCGAGGTTTGAGATTCAGTTCCTCTTTGTTCAGTTCCCCCTGTCAGGTTGCCCTGAGTAGAAGAACCTGTTCCATCACCTGTTCCTTCTTCTGGTGCAACTTCAGTCTGGGCTGTGATTTCATCAAAATTTCTTACCAACCCAATTGCTTCATCTTCATGTTCCTGTCTCTTAGAAAGAATGTTAGTTTCATCAAAAACCACATGTACACTTTCTTCTACACACATAGTTCTTTTGTTATAGATCTTATAAGCTTTACTATGTGAAGAATATCCCAAGAATACTCCCTCATCACTTCTGTGATCAAACTTACCTAGGGAGTCTTTTCCATTGTTGTGCACAAAGCACTTGCATCCAAATGCCCTAAGATGGGGTATATTTGGTTTTCTCCCTTTAAGTAACTCATAGGGAGTCTTCTCTACAAGAGGTCTAGTGATTAACCTATTAATGATATAACAGTTGTGTTCACAGCTTCTGCCCAGAAGCTATAGGGTAGTTTACTAGAAAGAAGTAGAGTCCTAGACATATCTTCAAGTGTCTTATTCTTTCTTTCAACTACTCCATTTTGTTGTGGAGTCCTAGGGGCAGAAAAAATTATAATCTATGCCATGCACATTACAAAATTCAACAAACTTAGCATTTTCAAATTCAGTTTCATGATCAGACCTAATTGATGCAAGTTGATTACCTAGTTGTTTCTGAGTTTTTCTAACAAAAGAAGTAAATATGTCAAATGCTTCATCTTTAGATGTTAAAAACAATGTCCAAGTAAACCTAGAGTAATAATCAACAAGCACCACAACATATCTCTTACCACCTCTGCTCAGAGTTCTCATTGGTCCACAAAGATCCATATGGACCAGTTCCATCGTTCTGGTGGTACTTACCATTTTCTTGCTTTTGAAAGAGGATCTTACGTGCTTCCCCCTTCCACAAGCCTCACAAACTTTGTCTTCCTTGAACTTAATGTTAGGTTGTCCTATCACCAAGTCCTTGGAGACTAGTTTGTTGAGTTGACTTAGACCGGCATGTCCAAGTCTGTTTTGCCAAAAACAAGTGAGTTCATTTTCTGAAATTGTGGACAGATCTACAATGTAAATATTGTTTACTCTTTTTTCCTGCAAAACAATCTTGTCAGTGGTAAGATTTATCACAAAACATTTGGTAGAGGTGAATGCTACCAAGTTACCTCTGTCACATAGTTGTGATACACTGATTAGGTTGTATTTTAGGCCATCATTAAGTAGACACTCTTAATAGAGTGAGAATCAGTCTTACCTACCTTTACAACCCCAATGATTTCACCTTTCTTCCCATTTCCAAAGGAGACATAACATCCTTTGAGGTCCTTAAGTGAAAGGAACTGGTTCTTGCTACCAGTCATATGCTTTGAGCAGCCACTATCCATGTACCACATTTGGCTGCTCCCCTTCACTTGGACCAGTAAAAGAAAATCAGGGGATAGTCTTAGGAACCCAAACTAGTTTGGGTCCCTTTCTATAGACAAAAGGGTGAATCAAATTCTTTTTGGCCCATCGTGGCAGCCTACTTTTCCCTTGAACAAATATTTTATTCTTTTGACTAGCCTTTTCTTATGCATTACATTGACTTTTGTAGTTACCAGTATTACCACAATGTGTGCAGATTCTATTCTCAGGAAGTGTGAGGTACTTGCTTTTGGGATCCCACTTAGGTGTAGGGGTCCCGTAGCCAAGTCCTCTCTTATTGCCACTATGGTGTTCATGTAGCCATAAAAGTGCATCGGAGGACCTATCCCATTTGCAGGTTCTATCTAGCTCGTGCTTAACCTTGCTTAGATCCTCCTTAAGGACTCTTATCTGCTCATATATTTTGTACAACTCGTCTTTCATTTTTCCTAGGTTTTCTTCTAATGTGAGTTGTGTGTGATCAGCTTTATTTTTACCTGTTCCTAATTTTAGTTTTAGATTTTTAGATCTTAGCTCTAGGATAGTGGTGTCAAGTTCATGAACCTGGTTCTTTAACTTAGCATTTTTATTATCACTTTCACTAGCCCTAAGTTCCAGATTTTTGCACTTAGCTTTCACAATCACACACTCCTTAGACAACTGTTCCTTTTCATTGTTTAGATCCTCAAATTCATCAATGAAATCAAGGAGTAACTCAGATAGCCTTTCTTTAGACAAAAAATTAATCTTGTCTTTGAGATAAATTATACTTACCTCAGATCCTCATCGGATTCTCTAATTGCCATAGGTTCTTGTTCATCTCCATCTTCATCCTCTGAGTCCTCATCTCAGCTTTCTCCCCATGCAGCAACCATAGCCTTTGTTGATCCTTTGTTCTTCTTGGGTTGAACCTGTTCCTTCTTCCTGTTCCTTCGTTCAGCTCTTTCCTTCTTCCATTCAATTTCCCATTGAGGGCAGTTTTTGATGTGGTGATCAGTCTTCCCATGCTTGCAACACCCCTCATTGGTTTGTTTTTCAGGAACCCTTGGTTTGCTGTAGCTTCCACTTCTTGAAGGACCCTTTCCTCTCATTAGGTACTTCTTGAAGTCCTTTGTGATCGTGGTCATTTCATCCTTCTCTAGATCAGCACCTTCAGTGATTCTGAGTTCCAGACTCCTTTACTTCTTGGGTGCATCCATCTTCATGGTTTGCCTTCTAAGGATATTTCCAATTAGCTCATCCAACTTAAGTGTGGCAATGTTATTTGATTCCTGAATAGCAGTGATTTTGCTTTCCCAAGAGACTGACAGAACCCTTGTCAAAATCTTGTCAACTTTGTCTTCTTCAAGAATAACCCTTCCAAGAGACTTAAGTTCATTTATTAGTGTGGTGAACCTTGTATACATCTCCTGGATGGTTTCTCCTTCCTTCATGGTGAAATTCTCATATTGAGAATACAGCAGTGTTCCTCTGGACCTCTTCACTTGAGGTGTTCCTTCATGAGCCACTTGCAAAGTATCCCAGATTTCCTTACCAGTGGTACAAATTTGAATTCTACTGTACTCGTCTGGACCAAGTCCACACACAAGCTATTTCTTTACCTTTGCATTCTTTTCCCACTTCCTCAAGTCCTCAGAATTGCAGTTAGCTCTTCTTTTTGGCACATCTACTCCTTCAGCATTCTTCTTCATGGTAGCCAGGGGACCATGAGTGACAATGTCCCATAGCTGATAGTCTTCTCCGATGATGTGATCTCTTATCCTATTTTCCACCAAGAGTAATATTGTCCATTAAAGAGTGGAGGCCTATCAGTGGATTGCCCTTCCCAGTTTCCAGGTGGTGCGCTCATCTTGATCTGTTCCTAAGGTGTTAGCCTCTTCAAGGATAACCTGCTCTGATACCGACTGATGTTTTACACTTCAATACCACACAAGAGGGGAGGGAGGGGGGTGATTTGTGTGGTGACCAGTTTTTCGCTTAAACTGATTATGGAAGGACCCAGTTCTTCTATATGTTCCTTGTACTACTGTTGTGGAATAATAAATGTAGAAAGTAAAGAACCCAAGTATTTTTACGTGAAAAACACCCGGCTAAAAAGGTGAAAAAAACCACGACCTACTACTCAGTAGGATTTTCCCCAACACTTCACTAAATCACTGAGCCAAAACAGCATTTACAAAACTCTTTGTAAACCTAAGGATTACCTCAAATCCCGTTGTAGCAACCAACCTCTAACTGTTGCGACAACTTCAAGTTAACTCTAACTTGAATACTCAAAGTACCTATTACAATTGCTTCTAGATAAAGCTAAAAGGTACAATATGAAAACACCTACTACAATTGAACTAGAAATAAAGAAATATACATAAAACTCTTCATGGAGCTGGTTCTTCAATCTGGTTCATGTAGCTTCAGGTTTGCACACTTGAATCGCACACGAACTGCTTGCAAAAAGCGTTGCTATTTTGCTCTCAATTCACGTTTAACTTTTGTGTTTTTGTGCAACACCTATAAAAGAGAACAACACTGATATTTATAGAGTTAGTAATAAAGATTAACTAGAATTCTGATGATACTCTTCCTTGGTGGAAGAGTTCTAGTTGATTTTAACTTCTAACTCATTCCCTATCTTGGATAGTGTTCTTTTTGATTAAGGAGTCCTTTTCCTTATCAATTATGCAACCTTTTCGATCAGGAGATACCAAATGCACCAATTTAAGCTTATCTCCTTCACGTGCCCACATGCTCGAATCTGCCCGTTTCTATGCACACAAGGGATGGACCTGGTTCATGCCTGAGTTCCTTTGTCAATCTTCAAAATTAACCATTACTTGGGCCAACAATAGGTATACTAGGCCCTAAAAATAATTTCTCTAACAAAAATTGTTGCAGTTTCCATGGAAAACTTACTGATATGAGGTTCAACTTCAATCCCAATCCTCAGACTTGCTTGTTTAAATGAACGGAAAAGGAAGAGACATTTCTTTTCTAGTTGCATTGTCCTGTGAGTGTCTCTTTCGGCATGTTAAGTTAAAGACTAATGAATGTCAATTTTTTGCCTTCTTTAATTGCCGGGTAGTGTCAACTTTAATTGTTACCTCATTTTCTCTTCATTTAGGTATCTTCCTCCTTCGTACTGGCATTTTAAAAAGATGGATTACGACCTATATAGATTGAAGTCTGGGAATATTTTTGTAACAGATTCAACCACATGACAAATGTTGAGTTTTTTGCAAGAATTATTGAGCTTCTAGAGGCCACTATTAACTAGCAATGGAGCATATCTGTCTGTCCACGAGCTGTGGTTTTGGTCTGTTCCTAGTCAAGGAAAATCAACAAAATAGGCTTCAGGACACACGTGAGAAAATTAAGAGATGGATAAGAAGTCTAGAGTGAGCTATTTAGCTCTAACAGGAAATTGAATGTTATATTTAGCGTTAACCTAGTATAGCGTGAAGAAGCAAGGTTACCCTTGGGGTGGTTTTGGTTTATGGACTAGTTATGATGGCATGGGAGAATAATGTTTGGATATTTTATGCGGATAATGTGGTAAATAATAATGTACGATTGTTGAGCGGCAAGTAATAATACCGGGATTTATGTATTGTTAATACGTCTATTCTTATTTTATATTCATCTCGCATTAAATAATACCTTGTTTATCTCATAACTTGCTAGTATTCACAATGCATAATTCAAATCCGCCAGCTAAATACTCTATTAATTTGCATAAATTATCATTCTTATGCACTCAATTAAACATTGCATTATTTACTTGTAATTTTATGTTGGAATAAGTTGAAGAAGAGATTATTAAGCGTAACAAATATGCCACCACACTAAAAGCTGCTTGAAATACTCTGGCCTTCATATTTAAGATCATGAAGCAATCTCTTGGCTCAAAAACAGCCTAGTGCTTGCTTGTCGGCCTAAGTTGGGTTATTTCTTGTTGAAGCAAGAAAGATGATTTCAATCATCACCAAAGATCGGGCTAATGAGATTTTCTCCCCTGATCAGAGGTCTCGAATCACAGGTCTCCACTAAGTGGTGTTTTACCCTCTTAGTGGGTCTATCACGAATTTGGATTAGCTACCCCAGAACATCCTTTGTTCAATTCCATCTTGCACCCATCCATTATACAACTTTAGTGTTATTATATAGGTACCATATTCTTCTTCATGTATAATAAAGTTAAGATAAGGAATTAAGGATGAAGGGATTTCATAAATTCCACCATATTTATTGGTGGTCTCTTTTATCCCTTCTTTAGTTATTAGTCTGTGGTTTAAACTAGTGACATGTAAATGCTAGATCAATGAAGAAAATTCCGACGATTAGAGTAGCTATTAAGTTATCAGTAATTATTGTTATTTTTCCTTTTAAGCACTTCAGAGTGAAGGATTAAAAATACCCCAAAGAAAAATTTAGGCATACTTGAAAAGTGTAACACATGCTATATAGATATCAAACTAGAGAGGGAATGGGGTAGGAAGCTTTTTCATTTGCTCAGGAAATATTTAGCAGTACCATATTTATAATACTACAAAACTAAATTTGACTAGATTAAGAAACCTATAAATAAACCCCACTAGATATGAATTAAATAAACTCGTAAATACTAAATTTTAGACAGTTTGGAAATACTAATTAATCTTGGTTTAATTCCCAAGAGCCTCCCTTAAACCAAGATATTCAAACTTGAGCATGCCATAAGTAATACTAATCCTCATAAAAGTTAAATACCTTAGGTGTGACGACCCGATAGGTCGTTTTGAGTACTAGCTTCTTTTTCTGTATTCCGAGACCTCTCATGGCTTTATTTTATGATATATGACTGGCGTGCGAGGTCCATGTCGTTTTTCGGAAAGCTTATATGTGAAATTTTAAAGAAAATGTGATTTTTGGCTCTAAAAATAACTTGAGTTGACCACGGCCAATATTTTTGGTAAGCAACCTTGGATCGGTGTTTCAACGATTTTGGTAGGTTCGTATGATATTTTTGAACTTGTACGAATGTTTGGTTGTTGTCCCGAGTGAGCCGAGGGTATTTTGGCGCATGATGTGAAAAATTAGAAAAATGAGTTTCAAAGTTGAAATCTTGGGTTTTGATAGATCAATTCTTGATATTTGATGTTATTTTGATGATTAAAGATAGTGAGCGAGTTTGTATGATGTTGCACTTGTTTAAATGTTTAGATTGGAGCTCGAGGGCTCGGGTGAGTTTAAGATGTGTTTTGTCACGTTTTAGATTGCTGATGCAGCATCTGGTGTGTTGAGGTTACATGTCTCGCATTTGTGAAGACCTAATTGCAATTGGGAGACTCGCATTTGCGATGTCAGGATCACAAATGCAAAGATGGGTTGGGCAGGAATTGCAATGTTGTAACGACCCGACCAGTCATTTTTATCATTTGTATTTTTGTTTGGTAGTTCGAGGTCGCGAATAGCTTCATATGATGTATTATGACTTACGTGTATGGTCGGTTTCGGTTTTTGAACGGTTCAAGATTTATTTGAAAGAATGATTCTTATTTTGGAAGTTCTAAGTTGGAAGAATTGACTAAGTTTGACTTTTGCGTATTTAATCTCGGATCAGAGTTTTGATGGTTTTGTTAGGTCCGGATGGTGATTTTTGACTTAGGCATATGTTTGGATGTGGATTTGGAGGCTCCTATGTTATTTTCGCTTGAATTGACGAAAGTTGGATAGTTGTAGGTTTGGAAGGTTGATATGTTTGATCAAGAGTTGACTTTATGAATATCAGGTTCGAGTTTCAGTTCCGGGAGTTGAGGTCATTCCGAGTTGATTTGATATGGTTCGACGTGAGTTTTGAAAGTTGAAAGTTTATTAGTTTAGGCTTGAATTAAGGTGCAATTTGTAGTTTTGATGTCGTTTGGTGTGATTTGAGGCATCGCATAGATCCGCGTTATGTTTTGCGATTGGTTGGTGTGGTTGGACGGGATCCCGCGAGACTCAGGTATGTTTCGCATAATTTTCACTCATGTTTGGATTGTAGATTTTCTGGTGATTTGATGTTCATTGCGAGCGCAAAGTGTTTTCTGGGTGGTTGATAGTTTAGTCATCGCGTTCGCAAAGAGATGTTCGCGTTCGCAGAGCCTGAAGGGGAGGTGTTCATCGCGTTCGCGCTTGGTGAGTCGTGTCTACATAGAGGGTGAGCCGGATAGGGCACCAAGTAGTTGGCCTTCGCTTTTGCGTAGGCCAGCGTTGGTGCGTGTCACATTTGTGGGTTCCAGACCGCGTTCGCGAAGAAGGATTTGGCCATCTGATGAGTTGTTCATCGCTATTGCGAAGTAGGTCCGCAATCATGAAGAGGACCCTTGGGCAGACTTATATAATATTTCATTTCAAGGGTTTTGAGTTATTTTATCAAATTTTGAGTTATAAAGCTCGGATTTGAGCGATTTTGAAGGGTATTTTCACGATTTGGATTGGGATAAGTATTTTTGACGCGGAATTGATGAAATTCATATGGTTTGACTCGAATTTGAATGGATATTCAGAATTTATGAGTTTTTCGGGTTCTGGGGTGCAAGTCCGCGGTTGACTTTGCATAATTGAACCAAGATCGCAGCTTTATCATTTGGCTTATTTTCTATGGCTTTTATTGATATTATTAAGTTATTTTGGCTGGGTTCGAGCCGTCCGGAGATTGTTTCATGTGGGAGGGCTTCTTAGAGTATTGATTTAGCTTAATTTGAGGTTAGTATCTTGCCTAACTTTGTGTGAGAGAATTGCCCCTTAGGATTTGGCTTTAGTTGCTTATTTTTGATGTGTGTGAACGTCGTGTATATGAGGTGACAAGTGTGTACGTAGTCGTATATGTGATTTATGATCGAACTTGACCCGAGGTTGCTTTTATCACTTTATTCTGTTTGAGAGGACTTCTGCTTTACGTGCTTTCACTTCAGTTGTTTACTTAAATCCATGTTCCATGCTAGAGATCATGTTTTTAGGATTTTAATTCCTTAATTGGCCAAGTTGGGCGTTTGTGAGATTATTGCTAATTCGAGCTAGCTTTCATGCTTATATGTTGAACACCCATCCGTATGTCCTTACTGAATTGTCTTTGTGGACTGTATTGGCAAATTGTGAATTTATGTCTTGGTGACGATTATTGGCATGTTGTGTTGTTATGATCATGACACTGGTTGACTTGTTGGGTGGATTACTCGAATGTTGGTACGAGATTTCTGCCGTGCTATTGTTAATAATTATATTGTATATGTGGCATGATAAGGCGGGCTATATATAAGGTTTATACATGTGGCGACACAAGGTGGGATGATTAATAAAATGTGTGTGGCGAGAAAATGCGGACATTTACTCTATTATTGCGCAAGCAGTGAGATAAGGGTAGCAATGTGGGGATGATATGTAATGGCCTGGGGGAGTGTTGTTGATGAAGAAGTGGTATTCTTGCTTGTGCTTATGACTTCCTTATATGTTTCATGCATTTTACGTGATTTGTTATGTTGTTCCCATTGTGCTACTATGTATCTCTGTTATTACTTGATGCTTTGACTACCAAGGTGGATTTACCTACCTAGAATTAATATCTCATATTCTGTTGAGTTATTGGTAACATAACAGATTGAAATAAAAGGGAGCTATTATCATGCATTACTTTATATGATTCGTGATGAAGTTCTCTTGAACGTGTTATTAGTAATTGGCACGAGGTCTTTGCCGTGCAGTTGGGATACATGATGTGGCACGGAGTCTTTGCCGTGCGAGTGAGAGTTATGTTGTGGCACGAGGTCTTTGCCGTGCGAGGATGATTGATAAATGCGGGCACGAGGTGCTGTGAATGTGTGATTCTATTTGATGACTTATTGTCAGAACGGGACGTTTATTTGTTCTAAATGGTTATCGCTTAAATCGATGAGATTACAGTTATTTCTTTCTGTTATTATTCCTTTTTGCCGATTCTAGGCTATTGATTAGTGACTGTCTTGATATGAACCTCGTTACTACTCCACCGAGATTAGTCTTGATACTTACCGAGTACCGACCGTGGTGTACTCATACTATACTTCTTCACAATTGTTTGTAGATCCAGGTGTTGGAGATAGTAGATCCAAGCGGTGATAATTTTCTTTGTTTGTGAGCATTCAAGGTAGAGATGCTTTGATCGTCGCAGCCCCTTAGAGTTCTTTCCTTATATTTGTCAGTCAATTCTCTATCCGAACAACATTGTATTTGCGTTATTTCTATGTATTCAGTTAGAGTTCGTGACTCTGTACTACCTAGTCATGGGAATTTGTTGTGATTATCGCCGTGTTAGCTTGCATCACCTTTATTTTTGCATTTATATTAAACTCTGCTTCATAATATCATATTTTCTTGGTCTAACTATTGTTAGTGATCGGGTTACCTAGTTTTAGGGACTAGGTTCCATCACTATCCTAAAGGTGGGATTTTGGGTCGTGACAAATTGGTATCAGAGCTCTACGTTCATAGGTTCTACGAGTCACGAACAAGTTTAGTAGAGGCTTGCGGATCGGTACAGAGGTGTCTATACATATCTTCGAGAGGCTATGAAACTATTAGGAAATTCCACTTCTTTCATTCCTGTCGTGCGAATTAATCAATTTTAGAGTTGAGCCTTTGTATTTCTATTCTCTCACGGATGAGGATACACACTACCGGATCAGCTAAGCAGACACGTACACTCCCTGCTAGAGCCGTTGTGAGCACGTGATTTTTGCCATATATATGAATAATTCCCAAAATTTCAAACAAAACAATTTTTTCTAGTATTTTATAAATTTTTGTGAATTTTGTGGCATTTTTTGGTAATTGTTGCATTTTTATTTGTGCATTTTAATCCATATGAAAATACCAAAAATATGCATTGGCATTGTGGATTTAATTTCACAATTTTAGTATTAATTAGTTTTAGAATAAAATGTAAAGAAAATTGCAAGAAAATAGTTCTTTGCATTGCTAATTATTGCGTTTGTCTTTAAATAGAGTTATAAGTAATTTTAGGAGTTAAATAGTGTAATTAGGTCTTTGCTTTGTTTTAGCATTTTATAAAATCAGAAAAATAAATAAATACAAAAAAATACAAAAATAGATAAAGAAAAAAAAAGGGGGAAAAAGAAAAATTAAAAATGGTCTTGATTGGAGACAAAATTTGGGCCAAAATCAGTCAGCCCAAACGAAATCCCCAATCCAAGCCGGTCCATACCCGTCCCCTGTAACCGGTCCAGCAACCCCATTCAAAACGACACCGTTCTGCCCACGTGAATCTAATCCGTTGATCCTTCAAGATCCAACGGATGAGAACTAAGTCTCAAATCCCATAAAACTGTCCAAAATTAACCCAAAACCTAAAAACATTCTTTCATCTTCATCGTACCCTGTAACGCCGGTGCCGGCCACCCTCCTCCGCCCTAGCCCCACCGTCCCTCCGCCGTCCGCCGCCGGCCGAAAATCGTCGCCGGCGGCGGCGATACTCCGATGACCACCAAAATTACACCACCGGTTCTCCGCGTTCCCCTCTTTCCATCCCTACCCTTAGTTTCCCTCGAATCTCGCCGGAGCTCGTCGAATATCTTGACAAAATTTTCCGGCCAAGTCGCCGGTTATGCCAAACGGGCCCAAATTAACATCCTGGGACCGCCTTGACCTCCTCTACCCAACCCCCATAGCCACTTGTCTCGAACATGGCCGGAACTGCTCAAATATTAGATCGAAAATCTGGGCCAAAACATCAATTCACCAAAATCCAACCAAATTTACACCATATACTCTTCTGACCTCCCTCCACCTGAATCCCTAACCCGAATCTTTAGAATATTGCCAAAGCTTCTCGAATTTTAGATCTTAGACTGGCAGAACCCTAGCTCAGAAAGTCTTGGAGGATTTTGGACCGTAATTTCCCTAATCATGTGTGTTCTTTTGAAAACACACGATTAGGGATGTTACGTGTCAAGAATCCCGGAGGATTCAAACAAATGGCCGGTCAGAGTTTCCCCATGGTCAGTCGAATGCTCTAATTCAGTAAGTTTGCTGATTACTTCTATTTTTGATTCTTATTTTTGGGGTTCCGTATCTGTTCTAAGTTTAGTTTACGATTTGTTTCGAGTCTGGTCGATCCTGTTTGAGCTTTGTTTGGATTTCAATTCGTTCCTCAGCATCTGAACTGTTAGTAATCTCTTATGGTTGCTGTTAGTTAGCATTAATTAGTTTAGTTTAGTTTAATTAGTAATCGTATTAACAGTTCCATGTTTAGGGTGTAATTAAGTTTTATGATTTGTTAATGTTCTTCGTGGAGGTACTGTTCTCAGTCTTCATGTTTGATTTAAATTTATTCCAATAGGTCTAATTTTTGTTTAGTTTAGTTAGTCGATTCATGAGTGGTCACTGCAATTTGTAGTTCATGGTTAGGTTGGATTTCATGATTGGTTAATTGTGCAAAAATTCAATTTGGTGGGATCTTTTGGCTATAGCTGAACAAGATAGTGACCAGCAATTACAGTAAAAGGGTTTTGGTCTGGCCAGTAATTTCAGGAGGTTCAAAGGGTAGTTTAGGCATGGGAAAAGGGTACTTTTATCAGATTTGGTAATTTTTGAAGGGGGGTAAGGATAGAATAGGGATTGTAATAAGTATAGAACCTTCTAGGATGGACTATAGTGTAGGTTTTAATAAACTTAGGGTAGTTACTTGTGTAACAAGTCAGAAAGTAAAGGGTAAACACTGAAATTAGAATAGGGACTAAGGGGTAAAAGGAAAATCTGAAATTGGACCCTAGGTTCACCTATAAATAGGCATTCATTTGCCTTGATGAGAGCGTTTTTTCTCAGCCATCAAAAATCCCCCGGATTCTCCACAAGGTTCAGATCAGAAATCTGAAATCCAACCCTTCCTTGGATCTTAGTTCTCTCAAAATTTCCAGAAAAACAATAGAAAAATCAAAAAAAAAATTATTACTGTTTCATTAATTTCTCCTTTGCTCGCCTTCAGATTCCAGTCCTTAATTCAATTGTATAGCTCATTAAGGATCAGAAATAACCTGAACTCATCTGATTCTGCTCAATGTTGATATTCACAAGCTGTTCGAGTCATATGTGCATGAGGTCTGCTTAGTTCGAGTGTTGTTTGTTTACTGGTTGTGTCAGTCCTGGGTTCATCTCTGGTTATTTGGTGCCATTTTGGTTTGATCTGTAAACTCTGTGGGCTTTCCAATTTATCCCGAACTGCTGAATCTGTGCTGGTCTGTTGTTGAGATTTTAAATTGGTTCTCTGAGTTGCTGCTGAAGTTGTTACTGCTGCTAATCTTTCCTTTTCCTATTTCAATTCAAATCCCAGGTACACGTTTATGAACTCACCTTGATGTTAGCGGTGAAGTGAAGTGGAAATGGAAATACTGCCAAATCTAGGCTCATTTGAACGTTGTTTAGTTGGATAAATGTAATTGGTGTTAGTTAGTAGTTTTGAGTGTATGAATAATAGATACATTTGGACTGTTAATCTGGACTGTTATGGACTTTGAATTCTGTACTTGTTAAGGCATTTTAGAACAGTAGCATAGCAGGATTAGTTTAAATACAAACTTTGAAATCAAATAACGCAAGCATGAAATCAGTAGCTCAGTGTAATGCACGTTCAATTCTAGATGCTGATACGCCTTTAAAATCAGTATGCATAGCCCATAAATCAGTCGTTTCATTTAAAGAGTGTAGAGTAATTTCAATAGTTTTGGTTTAATTGAATCAGAATTCTTCTTTTTAATTTAAATCCAGGCCCTATAGCCTATCCCCAGGACGTTTGGGCTTAGGCCTGGACTGGCAGCTTGCAGGAGCCCAAATAACCGGCAGCTTGTTAGAAGAGCATGGGTACAATACTCCTTCGTTGGGCTTATCTCAGAGCCCGATCGGTGGCCTTGACACATAATTACCATTTAACTTACTTCAGTTCAATAACAAACTTTAGGATTTTTCTTGCGCTGCTGGAGACAAATAAAAAATATAGTTGCATTAAGACTGCCTTTCCCTGAATAAAAATTACACGAGCCTCGCCAAAATATAAGTTGCGGGGTCTTCGATAATGCTTTATATAAAATTTAGATTTTGGGATACGCCGCTTAGCAAATTTCACGGCCTTCCCCAAATATAATAAACACGTAGCTGCTTTAGGCGCGTACATTAATATTACTTCCCTAAATTCGGGTGCACATTTATGTGACCCAAATCCAAATCTCAACGAAGTCGAAATGTGTTAACGATCACGGGTGCACTGGTGCAACGTGGTTCGAGACGCATTTTCACGACGTTGCAATTCTCTAAAAATAATAATAATAAAAGCGTTTCAAAAGTTAAAAGGCACATAGATTAAAACATGTACTAAAATCAAACAAATGCAAATATGACAGTTGAGCGACCGTGCTAGAACCACGGAACCCGGGAATGCCTAACACCTTCTCCCGGGTTAACAGAATTCCTTACTCGGATTTCTGGTTCGCTGACTGTAAAACAGAGTCAATCTTTCCTCGATTCGGGATTTAACCGGTGACTTGGGACACCATTAATCTCCCAAGTGGCGACTCTGATCTTAAATAAATAATCCCGTTCCGATTGTCACTTCAAGTTGGAAATAACTCCCTTTACCATACCCTCTTCCGCGGGTGTAGTAAGTAAAAAGGAGGTGTGACAGCTCTGGCGACTCTGCTGGGGATCGAACCCAGAATCTCTGGTTTCGCAGACCAGGGTTCAGGGTTCAGAATTTGAGCTTAGATATATTGTTGTATTTGGCTTTATCTGATTTTCTTACATGTTTCATGCTTAACGTGCTAAATGTTTACCTCTTTGATATTATCTGAACTGTATATATAAACTGTGCCGAAACCCTTCTCTCCTCACCCCCCGGGGATGTGCTCACTGGTGGAGACTCCCTATTCTGTTAGTGTCAATACCTTGAAATAAGACAGAGGCCGGACAAGTTACTAAGCCGGACGATCCCGCGGGTCCCCGGTACGTAGCCCCCTCCTCGACTCGAGTTGTCCACTCGGGTACACAGTCTAGAACACATACCCAGGTTTTGAACCTAGAAGAACTTGACTCCATGCCGGATCCCTAGTAGGAACGCTTACCTGCATCACGTGCATTTGACTTAGGGGACTCAACACAGGGGTTGGGTCCGTCTAGGACAGGTGTACCCAGAATAATGGACCATCCTGATGCATCCTACTTGTGCATTTATCTGTTTGGACTCACATGCTGACCGGCTTTAAATATTTGGAAAAACAAAAAAGAGAGGAAAGAGCAAATAGCAGTGTGGAGAGTTAATTACCTATACTAGAAAAAATGGCCAAGTAGTGCCGAAATGCTGCTGGATTTTTGAAAATGAAAGAAAAGAAGAAAAGTAGTTTTTGTTTGCCAATGGAAAAGAAAAACAAAAGGGTTTTATTTTCAAATTAGTTCATTTTATTTGCCACTAAAAAGTAAATATAAAAAGAGTCTTGCTTTCAGAAAAGTGAATTTGCCAACAAAAACCAAAAAAGTTATTTTTCAAATTAGGGATGTTTTCAAAATAATTAGGTTTATTTCCCCGAACTATGCAGGTTTGATTCTCACCGGATGTGAGATACGTAGGCAACCCTCATCGGTCCAACCACCCTTTTGCAAAAATAGCCAAAAAATGTCAATTTTTATTTTTGTCATAAATAAATCAGGGGGTGCCGTTTTGTCAAAAATAGCCGAATGTCCCCAAACGGGCGCCCGAAGGTTGTTTGTGCAAAAATGGCCATCTTGAGTCATTTCCCAACGGTCAACGGGTACAGCCTTAAAATCTTCTCCCCGAAGTGCTAAAAGGCCGTAACTGCAAAACCGGCCGTTTGTTTTAAATTGGAAATTTGAACGAAAATAGTGTTATTTGTTTTTTTTAGGTCAAATAAGTTATTAAATCACCTTAATAAATGTGCAGGATGAGCATGACTCAAAATGAACCCTTTTCAATCATGCATAAAATCCCTTTGGAGTTGCGTCTATGGTGGAACGATTTGGGCAAAGAAGGG
Source organism: Nicotiana attenuata (assembly GCF_001879085.1). Classification (NCBI taxonomy): domain Eukaryota; kingdom Viridiplantae; phylum Streptophyta; class Magnoliopsida; order Solanales; family Solanaceae; genus Nicotiana; species Nicotiana attenuata. The sequence goes on from NC_031990.1 coordinate 6,722,132, forward strand.
CAAGATGCGGTCAAGAAACATTTGAAAGGGCTCACCGGTCTGCTTGATATTGTGCCTCGGGGAGATATTATTAGAGCACTGGTTACATGTTGGGACCCAGCACATAATGTGTTCCATTTTTCGGATTTTGAGCTTACCTGACATTGGAGGAAATAGCTGGCTACATTGGAAAGGATGAGGTTCCGTTGAGGCACAAATACTTGGTTGCTCCCCGAGTTGTAGCTGTGCACAAATTTCTAGACTCCTTGAAGATAGTCAGGGTCGTCCATAACACAGACCTGACAAATGGTTTTTGTACCCTATGCTTCATATATCATCGCTATGGTCATATTGGGGGGTTCAACAACCCAGAAAGTAAGATATGTAGCAAAGGAAACCGCCAGAAGTGGGAGGAGCATCGACGTTTCGCTTTTATGGTGGCCTTCTTGGGGCTTTTAGTATTTCCGAGGAAGGATGGGAACATCGATATAAAAATAGCCGGAGTCGTCAGCACGTTAACCCAAGCCAAAAGTACACTTGCACCTATGATATTGGCCGACATCTTCCGTGCTCTTACAGCTTGCAAAGCCGGGGAACCTTGCTTCGAGGGGTGCAATTTGTTATTACAAATGTGGATGATCGAGCATCTGTGTCATCGCCCTCAGTTTTTGAGCTACGGGTCTCCAGAAAAAACATGCATAGAAGAGTTTTACACGAGGACTAAAGGAGCCAAATTGCCGGAAGGAGTCACGGGATGGACAACATATTTCCGGTCCCTCACGGCTAGCCAAATAGGGTGGACACTGGGATGGTTACCCGTTGATGAAATTGTATATATGCCGGCAGCCCGACCATATTTCCTTCTAATGGGGCTTAGAAGCATTCAGCCTTACACCCCGTATCGAGTGTTGAGGCAGCTGGGGAGATGCCAGACAGTACCCAAGGATGAAGATCTTAGTTTGCAAGTGGTTGAGATTGGCCCTGATGGCCAGTTCCCTGAAGCAATAGTTCGCCAGATTTGGAACGAATGCCAATACTTAAAAAGGGATACTTGCGCACAGGATCGGGCCAAAGGTGAAGTGTCGCCAGGATATCTTGCTTGGTATAGAAGAGAATGTGAGCACGAAAGGCCAGCTAAAAGACCACACATCCAGGACTTTGCTGAATCATCGCAAGAACAGTGGGCTTGGTTAGCTAAAGAAAACGAGTACAGGGCCCGCATAGGAGCATTGGAAAAACAGGTCCAAGACCTCCGATTTGAAAATAGCTTGCAGGCCGCCGCTGACGAAGGTGAGAGAAAAAGATTGGCCAAAGAGAATGAAGTCTTACGAGCCCAAATCCAAAAGATGAAGCTAGAGGCCGACAACCCCGTCAGAAGTGCCAAAGATAGAAAGCTTATAGCAAATCTAAGGCAGAAGGTGAATGATTACAGTTTTGACCTCGACAAAGCAGAAAAGGAATTAGTTGGGGTCCGGAGACAATTGGCTAAAAATGTAGAAGAACGGGCTCGCATGATTAAGCAGTTAAAAGAAGAATTTGACAATAAGGTCGCAAGATTAAAGGAAAAGGCCACTGCCGCAGAAAACCGAATGATTAAACAGGCAAAGGACTTCAAAGTCGAGAGAGAACGCTGTTACAGGGCAGTGGCACAGTTAGAAATAGACTTACAGCAACTCCGGGAACAAAGCCAGGCATTTGAGCAGACTTTGGAGGCTAGGGCCCAGCAGATAGGGCGGTTGCTTCAAGAGAAAGGAAGAATCCGAGAGAGAATCTTAACCGTTGCTCATTCTATTACCCGGAAATGCCAGATGTGCGAGAACATGACCCGTACCACCTTCTTTGCATCAGTAATGATATTTGTGAAGCAGATAATGAATGACTTAGACAGACTCCAAGGGGAACTTGCATAGAGGCCCGCGGCGAGACCGAACGACGTCCCGCGGGCACCAGGAGCTTTAATGTATTCATAGTCGTTTTTGAGTCTGCCAGAGTTTGCCTTCTGAGTCTGTATTTCCTTTTAATGGAGTTAGGGCTTGTATCTCTTTTACTAGAGTCTGTATTTCCTTTTTGTTAAAAGACAGTCAGTTGATTGAGTCTGTGTTTTGTTTGAGCTAGGGTAGGGATGGTGGAGTCTGTAGTTCTTTTTGCATCAGAGTCTGTTTTGAGTCTTTGTAATAGACGTAGTGCTATCAATAAACCTGAAAATTCCCAAAAATATTCTGCTTCTACTTTACATTTATCCTTCACGAACTACGCCTGGTCTGATTCACGTGGGGTCGTGATACGTAGGCAATCTCCATAGGATTCGACCATTTCTAAATAATAAAAGGAAAACTAAAAAGGAATGATACAAATAAGGGAAAAACCAAAGGAAAAGAGAATCCAAAAGAGGGAGAGAAAAGCAAAGTGAAAAGGGAAAGATAAGAGTAGGAACTAATTGGCAAGAGAAGGAAATAAAAGCCGGGATGACGCATGTGATTGAACAGCGACATAATAGCAACGTTTGACTGCTTAGGTGCATCTATCCATCAATGTGCGGTTATCTATTTGTTAATACCCTAACCGCTAACAAGTTGTCGTTGATGAGTCCAGGCAGGTGACAACCTGACTGGCATTCTGGCAACCCACCCTTACAACACCCGCTCCAAGGACAAGTCGAAAATGGCCAATCAAGATATAGAAGCAAGCATCGTCGAC